>NC_058081.1:668156299-668368799 GCF_014858855.1 Bufo gargarizans
CTGAGGAACAAGTACAACGTTCTGGAATGGCCATCTCAGTCCCCAGACCTGAATATAATTGAAAATCTGTGGTGTGACTTAAAGAGAGCTGTCCATGCTCGGAAGCCATCAAACCTGAATGAACTAAAGATGTTTTGTAAAGAGGAATAGTCCAAAATACCTTAAACCAGAATCCAGACTCTCATTGGAACCTACAGGAAGCGTTTAGAGGCTGTAATTTCTGCAAAAGGAGGATCTACTAAATATTGATTTCATTTCTTTTTTGTGGTGCCCAAATTTATGCACCTGCCTAATTTTGTTTAAACAATTATAGCACACTTTCTGTAAATCCAATAAACTTCATTTCACTTCTTAAATATCACTGTGTGTCTCCTATATGATATATTTAACTGACATTTTTTATCGTAACAACCAACGATTTATACAGGAAAATCATGACGATTAACAAGGTTGTCCAAACTTTCGCATCCCACTGTATATTAAACTGGATATCTGGGAGATCCATAAAAAGAGTTTAGATTTATATTAAAGGTTAAATAACCCCCCAAGGGCTTTAGTAAATAGGGGAGTCTGTAATTACTTGATGAGGGAATAGAAAATTAAATAATTGGATAAATAAATATTAATTGATGGTGAAACATCCAATCAATGAGTTTTATGTGGGTGCTATAAAGGGTTATATGTCAAAAATAAATCTGAATATGAACATGACTAGTTCAGAGGGAGGGTTAATAACAATAATACTAATATAATGGACAATGTTCTATAAACACACCAATATATATAAATAAATAAATAAATATATAGATAAAAACAACTGAGAGTTGTACAGGGCCATACATAGAATAAATAGAACTACAATATCATTATATTATGAAATGAAAATATTATATTCAGTAATTTGTGTATTCAAGTGATTCATTCAAACCGAATGGTGTTAATGTGTTAAGGCGAAAGATCCAGTACATCTCCTTACGGCATAGAGATTGATAGGATTTTATGTCTTTTTCTAATAGTGTGACTGTTAGGCCTGATGGGTCTTGCTCATGGAACATCGCAAAATGCCTAGATACACTATGAGTTGTTACCTTCCTCACAATATTCGACCAATGTTCATTCATCCTCTCACATGCCGATTGGATGGTACGTCCTACATAGAGGAGGTTACAGGGACAGCGTAGGAGGTAGATGACGTTAGTTGTCCCACAATCTAACCTATGTTTAATATTAAAAACTTTGTTGCTGGATGGGATGATTACTTCTTTTGTTCCATTTGTTATCATATTGCAACATTTGCATCTTATGTTGTTGCACTTGAAATTCCCCAAAGGTTTTTTTTGGAGGTTTTACGATTGTTTTTATGCATTGGGAGGGGCCTCTCTCTATTTTTGGGCAAGAGGGGGCCAACAAATTCTTTAGAGTTTTTGCCCTTCTAAATATCAAAATGGGTGTTGGGGGAATCAGTTTTCCTAATAAGGGATCCTTTAGTAAAATTGGCCAATTTTTTATTAGGGTCTGCCTGATAAGGGAGTGTTGGGAATTGTAACGGGTAACCAAACTTAAACCCGGAAAGATATCATTATGTTTTGTTTTCAGTGTGGAGGATTTAGGTTTGGGTATCAGACTCTCCTTTTGTGAGATTCGGTATATTCTCTTACTGGAATCCATTAAAAGTTTATTTCGATAGCCTTTTTCTTTAAACCTTTCCTTAAGTTCCCTGACCTGAATCTTCATAGTTCCATCATCTGTGCAGTTCCTCCTAATCCTTTTCATTTGACTATAGGGGATGTTTTGTTTCCATTTTGGATGGTGGCAGCTCCTATAGTCGAGAAAACTATTAGCATCCACATTCTTGAAGTGGGTTTTGCTGATGATTTTATTGTTTCTGAATTGTTTCTGGATTGTGTTCCATAGTGAATGAGAGGTTCCAGTTGTTTGAGTTGATAAGCTCAATGAATTGGACTAAATCCTTACTATCACCTTGCCATTCGAAGATGATTTTGTCTATGAATCGACTATAGAACTTGATTTAAGGATGTGTTAATAAGCCGAATTCTTGTTCGAAGACCCCCATAAAGAGATTTGCATAGGATGGGGCAAACTTAGTGTCCATCGCTGTTCCCTGTATTTGATCGTAGAATTTGTCATTGAATGTAAAATAATTATGTTGGAGTATGAATTCAATTGCTTTCAGAAAGGAATTCTTTTTGGTGATCTGGCATGCAGGGATCCTGAAGTAAGGTCTGGGAAATGGCAGCAATCCCTAGAGCATGTTAGATGTTGCTATACAAGCGGAAACATCAAGAGTTATCCAGATGTAGTTCTCCTCCCAATGGAAAGGTTCTAGGGAATCTATGAGATGTGATGTATCTCTTATATATGAAGGGAGTAGGGATACATACTTTTGTAAATAACTGTCTACATAGGCAGAAAGGTTAGCGTTCAGACAGCCCACTCCTGACATAATCGGTCTTCCGGGTGAGTTTTGGAGATTTTTATGAATTTTGGGCAAAAAATAAAACCTGGATATTGATGGATGTGAGGTTTTAAGAAAAGATCTCAGTTTTTTATCGATGATTCCCCCGGAATGCCCTGAATCTATTAGATCAAATAAGGATTTCTTGAAGGGCTTGGTTGGGTCTTCTTTTAATGGCCTGTAATAGTCGGAGTCTGATAGGATTCTACGCGATTCTGTCAAGTAGTAATCAGAATTCCTAACTACCACCCCTCCTCCTTTGTCCGCATTCTTTATAACGATTTCTTTATTGGCCTTGAGGCTTTTTAGTGCTTTCTGTTCATTAGGGTTTAGGTTTTTCTTAGGGTAGGGGGCAGAGGGACCTTTTTTGCTGTCTACTTTTTGTGCGGGGGTCTTTCCTGCAAAATGCCTTTTAAGGGTAAGTTTTCTCATAAATTGATTTAGATCGACAAAAAATGTAAATGGATCTATTCTATCCGTGGGGCAGCATATGTATCTATTCTATCCATGTGTAGCATATGTATACAGTAAGCCCTATATTTTATATATACTTTTATTTTCTATCCTTTGCGTCAAATAACACCAATGAAGGACTCGGGGCAAGTCATTTTTTCACACTGGTGTGTACGTATAGACATATGTGTATATATATATATATATATATATATATATACTCAACAAATGACGAGGCAGCACTTCCAGCTTTTGACGACAGGGTGACGACCCCAAAACTTTATTCCCAGCAACGTTTCGGCCTGCTCAATGAGGCCTTTGTCAAGCTATACAACAGTGCTTACTATTGGGTATATATACCCACTAGAGTTGAGCGAACACCTGGATGTTCGGGTTCGAGAAGTTCGGCCGAACATCCCGGAAATGTTCGGGTTCGGGATCCGAACCCGATCCGAACTTCGTCCCGAACCCGAACCCCATTGAAGTCAATGGGGACCCGAACTTTTCGGCACTAAAAAGGCTGTAAAACAGCCCAGGAAAGAGCTAGAGGGCTGCAAAAGGCAGCAACATGTAGGTAAATCCCCTGCAAACAAATGTGGATAGGGAAATGAATTAAAATAAAAATTAAATAAATAAAAATTAACCAAAATCAATTGGAGAGAGGTTCCATAGCAGAGAATCTGGCTTCCCGTCACCCACCACTGGAACAGTCCATTCTCAGATATTTAGGCCCCGGCACCCAGGCAGAGGAGAGAGGTCCCGTAACAGAGAATCTGTCTTCATGTCAGCAGAGAATTAGTCTGCATGTCATAGCAGAGAATGAGGCTTCACGTCAGCCACCACTGCAACAGTCCATTGGCATATATTTAGGCCCAGCACCCAGGCAGAGGAGGGAGGTCCCGTAACAGAGAATCTGTCTTCATGTCAGCAGAGAATTAGTCTGCATGTCATAGCAGAGAATGAGGCTTCACGTCAGCCACCACTGCAACAGTCCATTGGCATATATTTAGGCCCAGCACACACACAGGCAGAGGAGAGAGGTCCCGTAACAGAGAATCTGGCTTCATGTCAGCAGAGAATCAGTCTGCATGTCATAGCAGAGAATGAGGCTTCACGTCAGCCACCACTGCAACAGTCCATTGGCATATATTTAGGCCCAGCACCCAGGCAGAGGAGGGAGGTCCCGTAACAGAGAATCTGTCTTCATGTCAGCAGAGAATTAGTCTGCATGTCATAGCAGAGAATGAGGCTTCACGTCAGCCACCACTGCAACAGTCCATTGGCATATATTTAGGCCCAGCACCCAGGCAGAGGAGGGAGGTCCCGTAACAGAGAATCTGTCTTCATGTCAGCAGAGAATTAGTCTGCATGTCATAGCAGAGAATGAGGCTTCACGTCAGCCACCACTGCAACAGTCCATTGGCATATATTTAGGCCCAGCACACACACAGGCAGAGGAGAGAGGTCCCGTAACAGAGAATCTGGCTTCATGTCAGCAGAGAATCAGTCTGCATGTCATAGCAGAGAATGAGGCTTCACGTCAGCCACCACTGCAACAGTCCATTGGCATATATTTAGGCCCAGCACACACACAGGCAGAGGAGAGAGGTCCCGTAACAGAGGATCTGGCTTCATGTCAGCAGAGAATCAGTCTGCATGTCATAGCAGAGAATCAGGCTTCACGTCAGCCACCACTGCAACAGTCCATTGTCATAAATTTAGGCCCAGCACCCAGGCAGAGGAGAGAGGTCCCGTAACAGACAATCTGGCTTCATGTCAGCAGAGAATTAGTCTGCATGTCATAGCAGAGAATGAGGCTTCACGTCAGCCACCACTGCAACAGTCCATTGGCATATATTTAGGCCTAGCACACAGGCAGAGGAGAGAGGTCCCGTAACAGACAATCTGGCTTCATGTCAGCAGAGAATCAGTCTGCATGTCATAGCAGAGAATGAGGCTTCACGTCAGCCACCACTGCAACAGTCCATTGGCATATATTTAGGCCCAGCACCCAGGCAGAGGAGGGAGGTCCCGTAACAGAGAATCTGTCTTCATGTCAGCAGAGAATTAGTCTGCATGTCATAGCAGAGAATGAGGCTTCACGTCAGCCACCACTGCAACAGTCCATTGGCATATATTTAGGCCCAGCACCCAGGCAGAGGAGGGAGGTCCCGTAACAGAGAATCTGTCTTCATGTCAGCAGAGAATTAGTCTGCATGTCATAGCAGAGAATGAGGCTTCACGTCAGCCACCACTGCAACAGTCCATTGGCATATATTTAGGCCCAGCACACACACAGGCAGAGGAGAGAGGTCCCGTAACAGAGAATCTGGCTTCATGTCAGCAGAGAATCAGTCTGCATGTCATAGCAGAGAATGAGGCTTCACGTCAGCCACCACTGCAACAGTCCATTGGCATATATTTAGGCCCAGCACACACACAGGCAGAGGAGAGAGGTCCCGTAACAGAGGATCTGGCTTCATGTCAGCAGAGAATCAGTCTGCATGTCATAGCAGAGAATCAGGCTTCACGTCAGCCACCACTGCAACAGTCCATTGTCATAAATTTAGGCCCAGCACCCAGGCAGAGGAGAGAGGTCCCGTAACAGACAATCTGGCTTCATGTCAGCAGAGAATTAGTCTGCATGTCATAGCAGAGAATGAGGCTTCACGTCAGCCACCACTGCAACAGTCCATTGGCATATATTTAGGCCTAGCACACAGGCAGAGGAGAGAGGTCCCGTAACAGACAATCTGGCTTCATGTCAGCAGAGAATCAGTCTGCATGTCATAGCAGAGAATGAGGCTTCACGTCACCCACCACTGCAACAGTCCATTGGCATATATTTAGGCCTAGCACACAGGCAGAGCAGAGAGGTCCCGTAACAGACAATCTGGCTTCATGACAGCAGAGAATCAGTCTGCATGTCATAGCAGAGAATCAGGCTTCACGTCAGCCACCACTGCAACAGTCCATTGTCATAAATTTAGGCCCAGCACCCAGGCAGAGGAGAGAGGTCCCGTAACAGAGGATCTGGCTTCATGTCAGCAGAGAATCAGTCTGCATGTCATAGCAGAGAATCAGGCTTCACGTCAGCCACCACTGCAACAGTCCATTGTCATAAATTTAGGCCCAGCACCCAGGCAGAGGAGAGAGGTCCCGTAACAGACAATCTGGCTTCATGTCAGCAGAGAATTAGTCTGCATGTCATAGCAGAGAATGAGGCTTCACGTCAGCCACCACTGCAACAGTCCATTGGCATATATTTAGGCCTAGCACACAGGCAGAGGAGAGAGGTCCCGTAACAGACAATCTGGCTTCATGTCAGCAGAGAATCAGTCTGCATGTCATAGCAGAGAATGAGGCTTCACGTCACCCACCACTGCAACAGTCCATTGGCATATATTTAGGCCTAGCACACAGGCAGAGCAGAGAGGTCCCGTAACAGACAATCTGGCTTCATGACAGCAGAGAATCAGTCTGCATGTCATAGCAGAGAATCAGGCTTCACGTCACCCACCACTGCAACAGTCCATTGGCATATATTTAGGCCTAGCACACAGGCAGAGCAGAGAGGTCCCGTAACAGACGATCTGGCTTCATGTCAGCAGAGAATCAGTCTGCATGTCATAGCAGAGAATGAGGCTTCACGTCAGCCACCACTGCAACAGTCCATTGGCATATATTTAGGCCTAGCACACAGGCAGAGGAGAGGTTCATTCAACTTTGGGTAGCCTCGCAATATAATGGTAAAATGAAAATAAAAATAGGATTGAATGAGGAAGTGCCCTGGAGTCCAATAATATATGGTTATGGGGAGGTAGTTAATGTCTAATCTGGACAAGGGACGGACAGGTCCTGTGGGATCCATGCCTGGTTCATTTTTATGAACGTCAGCTTGTCCACATTGGCTGTAGACAGGCGGCTGCGTTTGTCTGTAATGACGCCCCCTGCCGTGCTGAATACACGTTCAGACAAAACGCTGGCTGCCGGGCAGGCCAGCACCTCCAAGGCATAAAAGGCTAGCTCTGGCCACGTGGACAATTTAGAGACCCAGAAGTTGAATGGGGCCGAACCATCAGTCAGTACGTGGAGGGGTGTGCACACGTACTGTTCCACCATGTTAGTGAAATGTTGCCTCCTGCTAACACGTTGCGTATCAGGTGGTGGTGCAGTTAGCTGTGGCGTGTTGACAAAAGTTTTCCACATCTCTGCCATGCTAACCCTGCCCTCAGAGGAGCTGGCCGTGACACAGCTGCCTTGGCGACCTCTTGCTCCTCCTCTGCCTTGGCCTTGGGCTTCCACTTGTTCCCCTGTGACATTTGGGAATGCTCTCAGTAGCGCGTCTACCAACAGTGCGCTTGTACTCGCGCATCTTCCTATCACGCTCCAGTGCAGGAAGTAAGGTGGGCACATTGTCTTTGTAGCGTGGATCCAGCAGGGTGGCAACCCAGTAGTCCGCACAGGTTAAAATGTGGGCAACTCTGCTGTCGTTGCGCAGGCACTGCAGCATGTAGTCGCTCATGTGTGCCAGGCTGCCCAGGGGTAAGGACAAGCTGTCCTCTGTGGGAGGCGTATCGTCATCGTCCTGCCTTTCCCCCCAGCCACGCACCAGTGATGGACCCGAGCTGCGTTGGGTGCCACCCCGCTGTGACCATGCTTCATCCTCATCCTCCTCCACCTCCTCCTCATCCTCGTCCTCCTCGTCCTCCAGTAGTGGGCCCTGGCTGGCCACATTTGTACCTGGCCTCTGCTGTTGCCAAAAACCTCCCTCTGAGTCACTTCGAAGAGACTGGCCTGAAAGTGCTAAAAATTACCCCTCTTCCTCCTCCTCCTCCTCCTCCTGGGCCACCTCCTCTTCCATCATCGCCCTAAGTGTTTTCTCAAGGAGACATAGAAGTGGTATTGTAACGCTGATAACGGTGTCATCGCCACTGGCCATGTTGGTGGAGTACTCGAAACAGCGCAACAGGGCACACAGGTCTCGCATGGAGGCCCAGTCATTGGTGGTGAAGTGGTGCTGTTCTGTAGTGCGACTGACCCGTGCGTGCTGCAGCTGAAACTCCACTATGGCCTGCTGCTGCTCGCACAGTCTGTCCAGCATGTGCAAGGTGGAGTTCCACCTGGTGGGCACGTCGCATATGAGGCGGTGAGCGGGAAGGCCGAAGTTACGCTGTAGCGCAGACAGGCGAGCAGCAGCAGGATGTGAACGCCGGAAGCGCGAACAGACGGCCTGCACTTTATGCAGCAGCTCTGACATGTCGGGGTAGTTGTGAATGAACTTCTGCACCACCAAATTCAGCACATGCGCCAAGCAAGGGATGTGCGTCAAATTGGCTAGTCCCAGAGCTGCAACGAGATTTCGCCCATTATCACACACCACCAGGCCGGGCTTGAGGCTCACCGGCAGCAACCACTCGTCGGTCTGTTGTTCAATACCCCGCCACAACTCCTGTGCGGTGTGGGGCCTGTCCCCCAAACATATGAGTTTCAGAATGGCCTGCTGACGTTTACCCCGGGCTGTGCTGAAGTTGGTGGTGAAGGTGTGTGGCTGACTGGATGAGCAGGTGGAAGAAGAGGAGGAGGAAGCCGAGAAGGAGGAGGTGGCAACAGGAGGCAAAGAATGTTGCCCTGCGATCCTTGGCGGCGGAAGGACGTGCGCCAAACAGCTCTCCGCCTGGGGCCCAGCTGCCACTACATTTACCCAGTGTGCAGTTAGGGAGATATAGCGTCCCTGGCCGTGCTTACTGGTCCACGTATCTGTGGTTAGGTGGACCTTGCTACAGATGGCGTTGCGCAGTGCACACTTGATTTTATCGGATACTTGGTTGTGCAGGGAAGGCACGGCTCTCTTGGAGAAGTAGTGCCGGCTGGGAACAACATACTGTGGGACAGCAAGCGACATGAGCTGTTTGAAGCTGTCTGTGTCCACCAGCCTAAATGACAGCATTTCATAGGCCAGTAGTTTAGAAATGCTGGCATTCAGGGCCAGGGATCGAGGGTGGCTAGGTGGGAATTTACGCTTTCTATCAAATGTTTGTGAGATGGAGAGCTGAACACTGGCGTGTGACATGGTTGAGACGCTTGGTGACGGAGGTGGTGGTGGTGGTGTTGGTGGTACATCCCCTGTTTGCTGGGCGGCAGGTGCCAACGTTCCTCCAGAGGCGGAGGAAGAGGCCGAGGCGGCAGCAGCAGAATAGGCCGAGGCGGCAGCAGCAGAAGAGGTAGCAGGGGGAGCCTGAGTGACTTCCTTGGTTTTAAGGTGTTTACTCCACTGCAGTTCATGCTTTGCATGCAGGTGCCTGGTCATGCAGGTTGTGCTCAGGTTCAGAACGTTAATGCCTCGCTTCAGGCTCTGATGGCACAGCGTGCAAACCACTCGGGTCTTGTCGTCAGCACATTGTTTGAAGAAGTGCCATGCCAGGGAACTCCTTGAAGCTGCCTTTGGGGTGCTCGGTCCCAGATGGCGGCGGTCAGTAGCAGGCGGAGTCTCTTGGCGGCGGGTGTTCTGCTTTTGCCCACTGCTCCCTCTTTTGCTACGCTGTTGGCTCGGTCTCACCACTGCCTCTTCCTCCGAACTGTGAAAGTCAGTGGCACGACCTTCATTCCATGTGGGGTCTAGGACCTCATCGTCCCCTGCATCGTCTTCCACCCAGTCTTGATCCCTGACCTCCTGTTCAGTCTGCACACTGCAGAAAGACGCAGCAGTTGGCACCTGTGTTTCGTCATCATCAGAGACATGCTGAGGTGGTATTCCCATGTCCTCATCATCAGGAAACATAAGTGGTTGTGCGTCAGTGCATTCTATGTCTTTCACCGCTGGGGAAGGGCTAGGTGGATGCCCTTGGGAAACCCTGCCAGCGGAGTCTTCAAACAGCATAAGAGACTGCTGCATAACTTGAGGCTGAGACAGTTTCCCTGGTATGCATGGGGGTGATGTGACAGACTGATGGGGTTGGTTTTCAGGCGCCATCTGTGCGCTTTCTGCAGAAGACTGGGTGGGAGATAATGTGAACGTGCTGGATCCACTGTCGGCCACCCAATTGACTAATGCCTGTACCTGCTCAGGCCTTACCATCCTTAGAACGGCATTGGGCCCCACCATATATCGCTGTAAATTCTGGCGGCTACTGGGACCTGAGGTAGTTGGTACACTAGGACGTGTGGATGTGGCAGAACGGCCACGTCCTCTCCCAGCACCAGAGGGTCCACTAACACCACCACGACCATGTCCACGTCCGCGTCCCTTACTAGATGTTTTTCTCATTGTTATGGTTCACCACAACAACAAATATATTATTTGGCCCAATGTATTGTATTCAAATTCAGCGGGATATAAATTTGAGGCCTAGTATTTAGGCGCTGGGTGACCGGTATGGATTTAGTGACAGAATTAGACTTGGAAATGCACAGAAGCGTGTGTGTGTGAAGTTATTCTGAATGACCCAATGTGCACCTTGAATATTATATACCCTTTTAGGGATAGATTTCAAATAGCTCTGATATAGCAGAAACCACTAAATTATGAAATTGCTAAATTGGGAATTGTATTTCAACCCAGAACAAAAAATGTGCTTTGACGGACACTAAATAACTTTCCCAGCCACAACAGGACAGCGTTAACGAGAGATTTAGCAGGATATAAATTTGAGGCCTAGTATTTAGGCGCTGGGTGACCGGTATGGATTTAGTGACAGAATTAGACTTGGAAATGCACAGAAGCGTGTGTGTGTGAAGTTATTCTGAATGACCCAATGTGCACCTTGAATATTATATACCCTTTTAGGGATAGATTTCAAATAGCTCTGATATAGCAGAAACCACTAAATTATGAAATTGCTAAATTGGGAATTGTATTTCAACCCAGAACAAAAAATGTGCTTTGACGGACACTAAATAACTTTCCCAGCCACAACAGGACAGCGTTAACGAGAGATTTAGCGGGATATAAATTTGAGGCCTAGTATTTAGGCGCTGGGTGACAGGTATGGGTTTAGTGACAGAATTAGACTTAGAAATACACAGTAGCGGGTGTGTGTTTGAAGTTATTCTGAATGACCCAATGTGCACCTTGAATATTATATACCCTTTTAGGGATAGATTTCAAATAGCTCTGATATAGCAGAAACCACTAAATTATGAAATTGATAAATTGGGAATTGTATTTCAACCCAGAACAAGAAATGTGCTTGAACGGACACTAAATAACTCGCCCAGCTACAGCACTAACGACAGATTTAGCTGGATATGAATTTGAGGCCTAGTATTTAGGCGCTGGGTGACAGGTATGGGTTTAGTGACAGAATTAGACTTGGAAATACACAGTAGCGGGTGTGTGTGAAGTTATTCTGAATGACCCAATGTGCACCTTGAATATTATATACCCTTTTAGGGATAGATTTCAAATAGCTCTGATATAGCAGAAACCACTAAATTATGAAATTGCTAAATTGGGAATTGTATTTCAACCCAGAACAAGAAATGTGCTTGAACGGACACTAAATAACTCGCCCAGCTACAGCACTAAGGACAGATTTAGCTGGATATAAATTTGAGGCCTAGTATTTAGGCGCTGGGTGACAGGTATGGGTTTAGTGACAGAATTAGACTTGGAAATGCACAGTAGCGGGTGTGTGAAGTTATTCTGAATGTCCCTATGTGCACCTTCAATATGATCTACCCTTTTAGGGATAGATTTCAAATAGCTCTGATATAGCAGAAACCACTAAATTATGAAATTGCTAAATTGGGAATTGTATTTCAACCCAGAACAAGAAATGTGCTTGAACGGACACTAAATAACTCGCCCAGCTACAGCACTAACGACAGATTTAGCTGGATATGAATTTGAGGCCTAGTATTTAGGCGCTGGGTGACAGGTATGGGTTTAGTGACAGAATTAGACTTGGAAATGCACAGTAGCGGGTGTGTGAAGTTATTCTGAATGACCCTATGTGCACCTTGAATATTATATACCCTTTTAGGGATAGATTTCAAATAGCTCTGATACAGCAGAAACCACTAAATTTTTAAATTGCTAAATTGGGAATTGTATTTCAACCCAGAACAAAAAATGTGCTTTGACGGACACTAAATAACTCGCCCAGCTACAGCACTAAGGACAGATTTAGCTGGATATAAATTTGAGGCCTAGTATTTAGGCGCTGGGTGACAGGTATGGGTTTAGTGACAGAATTAGACTTGGAAATGCACAGTAGCGGGTGTGTGAAGTTATTCTGAATGTCCCTATGTGCACCTTCAATATGATCTACCCTTTTAGGGATAGATTTCAAATAGCTCTGATATAGCAGAAACCACTAAATTATGAAATTGCTAAATTGGGAATTGTATTTCAACCCAGAACAAGAAATGTGCTTGAACGGACACTAAATAACTCGCCCAGCTACAGCACTAACGACAGATTTAGCTGGATATGAATTTGAGGCCTAGTATTTAGGCGCTGGGTGACAGGTATGGGTTTAGTGACAGAATTAGACTTGGAAATGCACAGTAGCGGGTGTGTGAAGTTATTCTGAATGACCCTATGTGCACCTTGAATATTATATACCCTTTTAGGGATAGATTTCAAATAGCTCTGATACAGCAGAAACCACTAAATTTTTAAATTGCTAAATTGGGAATTGTATTTCAACCCAGAACAAAAAATGTGCTTTGACGGACACTAAATAACTTTCCCAGCCACAACAGGACAGCGGTAACGAGAGATTTAGCGGGATATAAATTTGAGGCCTAGTATTTAGGCGCTGGGTGACCGGTATGGATTTAGTGACAGAATTAGACTGGGATATGGCCAAAAAATAACCACACTATTGCTGGTTAAATGCACTTGGTGATGGGCGCAGCTTGCCCCTGATGTAGTATATGGCCAAAAAATGAACAGACTATTGCTGGTTAAATGCACTTGGTGTCACAGCTTGACCAACCACACTACTGAGGGTTAAATGCACTTGGTGACGGGCGCAGCTTGCCCCTGATGTAGTATATGGCCAAAAAATGAACAGACTATTGCTGGTTAAATGCACTTGGTGACGGGCGCAGCTTGCCCATGATTTAGTATATGGCCAAAAAATGAACAGACTATTGCTGGTTAAATGCACTTGGTGTGATAGCTTGACCAACCACACTACTGAGGGTTAACTGCACTTGGTGACGGGCGCAGCTTGCCCCTGATGTAGTATATGGCCAAAAAATAAACAGACTATTGCTGGTTAAATGCACTTGGTGTGACAGCTTCACCCTGATGTAGGCTTTAGCCAAAAAACAAACGCACCATTGAGGGTTAAATGCACTTGGTGACAGGCGCAGCTTGCCCCTGATGTAGTATATGGCCAAAAAATAAACAGACTATTGCTGGTTAAATGCACTTGGTGTGACAGCTTCACCCTGATGTAGGCTTTAGCCAAAAAACAACCACACCATTGAGGGTTAAATGCACTTGGTCGCAGCTTGTGCTGGCGCACCACAAGACACAAAATGGCCGCCGATCACCCCAGAAAAATGTGACTGACAAACGGTCTGGGCAGCCTAAAAACAGTGAGCAATTGAGGATCAGCAGCTCAATGATCCACAGCTGCAGATCGATCAGTTAATCAAGTCCTTTGGAGGAGTTAATCTGCCTAATCTCGCCCTACTGTCGCAGCCGCAACCTCTCCCTACGCTAATCAGAGCAGAGTGACGGGCGGCGCTATGTGACTCCAGCTTAAATAGAGGCTGGGTCACATGGTGCTCTGGCCAATCACAGCCATGCCAATAGTAGGCATGGCTGTGATGGCCTCTTGGGGCAAGTAGTATGACGCTTGTTGATTGGCTGCTTTGCAGCCTTTCAAAAAGCGCCAAGAAAGCGTCACAAAAGCGCGAAGAAAGCGACGAACACCGAACCCGAACCCGGACTTTTACGAAAATGTCCGGGTTCGGGTCCGTGTCACGGACACCCCAAAATTCGGTACGAACCCGAACTATACAGTTCGAGTTCGCTCATCCCTAATACCCACAAATCATTACAAACTCAGTGCAATCAATGAAAACACATGTTAACAATAGGGTCACATGATCATCAAACACCACATAATCACATGACATTCTGTGTATACTACATGTCAGTGTCAAAACAATGATTCCCTTATACATGATCTATAAAACAAATCGACAGTGTGCATCGTACAGTCTATATACCATTCATTTATACATAACAATTTAATATGCACAGACAGTGTCCCTTAGGTACAACATCCAATTATTTAAGTGTAATGCAAACGTGCTCTGTACATTAAGGGTTAAAGTTCCTTGTTCATGATGCAGCTGCATCATATTAGACTTTAAAAACTGATGAAACTCACCGCCCATGGACCCGCCGAGTCAGCTGGCGTCCCCCCATCTGCCATGCGCATGCCGCTTCCCCACGCACGCTCCCTAGAACGCACCGTCACCCAGTGGAGCACACCGCAAGCGCTGCGGCGGTGGGAGGAGGGAAAGGACACGTGACACGGCTGCACTCGCACAGCGTCAAAGGGGCGTATCAGTGGCCATGGTAACACAGGGTACATATCCCAGTGTGGCTTACAGTGGGGGCATCAAGACGGCCACATTGTGCACAACAGTCATGCCAACCTTCATCTTGGTGTGTGAGGGAGCCAAGTGACGGCGACATCCAGCGTCAGGTTACATAACCGGAGATACCAGTGGCGCCCCCTTAGGCTACCCCCCACACCCAGAGAGAAACACAGGTGCTGCTCCAATGGGACAAACCCTTCCCATCTACATGCATTTAAAGTGTGGTATGCAAAACCATGCCATCTGGCATAAAGGTTCGAGGCCAAAGCCATGGCACCCAATACCATCTTCTTGTTGGTGCAAATCAGGTCAAATGTCATAATATGCACCATGTGACTCGTCCAAAAGCGCACCCGCCGCATCAGCCAGTTCATCATACAATGGTCACTGCTTTGCTGGCGTACTCAGGGGGTCCACAAGCGGCACCATCCAAATGTTAGACAAAGGGTCATTAAGTTCGTCCAAAAATTATCCGGAAAAAAAAAAATCTGAAAAAGTGTAAAAAATACTGAACATACAATAGGTTCCAAATAGCACTGTTGTATATCCTCCCCACAAGACAAGACGATTAACAGCCCCCCACGTTTGGTGAACAAATGACACATTCTCTATCCACATAATTCCCATCTACATTCTGCATTAAGGCCGTCAGGCTTAAGTGAACGTAACTTGTGTATCCACATAATCTCACGTTGCTTCAACATTCTCTCCCTATTGCCTCTCCTTTTAAGTGGAGGAATGTGATCTATCACCCTGAACTTGAGGTTCTTTTCTCTGTGCCCAGCTTCAGCAGAAGAACAATTCCGCCTCTACTACAATGACTTATATAACCTCCAGGATAGCTTATCCCTCCCAACAGATTATGAATCCCTTGTACAGGATTTTATAGACAAAGCTAAACTGCCCAAACTATCCCAATCTCACCTATCACAACTAAATGCCCCAATTAGAGATCTTGAATTGAATAAGTTGATTTCTTCCCTCCCCCTGGGAAAATCTCCAGGCCTACTCTGGCCCCTTTCCTTCTCCCACTGTTTCAAAAAATGATGTCTGGCTCTTCTTTACCCTCAGACATGTTGATGGCACTAATTGTCACTTTACCCAAACCTGGCAAAACCCTGGACTCACCCCAAGATTTTAGGCCAATATCCTTTCTAAACTCTGACATAAAAATCTTCGCTAAACTGATTGCTTCCAGGCTGGCCACAATTCTTCCCCAATTAATAGGTGATGACCAATCAGGCTTTGTGAAAGGCAGACAGGCGTCTAATAATACTAGACACTTGTTTAATATCATTAATGTTGCGGAATTATGCAATACCCCTATGGTGGCGGTTACGCTGGACGCAGAAAAGGAGTTTGATCGCCTTCACTGGCATTGTGCTTTTTCTGCTCTTGATTCCATGGGTTTTTCTGGCCCTATTATTCATGCAATCCGCGGTTTATACTCAGACCCTATGGCAAGGAATTTTGTCAATGCAGTACTTTCAAAAAACTTCCATATTACTAATGGTTCCCGGCAGGGATGTCCTCTCTCCCCCCTTTTATTTATTCTAGCCTTAGAACCCCTTGCCCAACACATTCGGCTTTCGCCTGATATACACAGGATACAAATAGGTTCAAAATCCCATGAAATATCATTATATGCTGATGATATTATATTGACAATGATCAATCCTACCCAATCATTAACTCACGCATTCTCCATTATCTCTCATTGTGGCGGTCTCTCATATTATAAAATTAATAACTCCAAAACTCAAGTGCTCCCTATTAACATCCCTCTGACAGAGCTAAGATTCCTAAAGAATATGTTTCCGCTTGACTGGCAAACATCGCATCTCCCTTACTTGGGAATTAAATTGTCCTACTCTTGTTCACTCACATACCAACACAATTACGCACCACTCCTCCCCACTATGGCTAAGGATTTTGCTTCTTTTAGCATGCATGAGGTTTCCTGGGTTGGCAGAATAGCGTCCTTTCAAATGATGACCTTACCCAAGCTCATTTATATTTTTCGGGCGCTACCTGTTCCAGTTCCTGATTTCTTCTTCAGAGACGCTCAAAAAATTATTAATAGCTATATATGGAAGTCTAGTCGTCCTAGAGTGGCCCAATCTATTATGGTTAAAAGGAGACAAGTAGGTGGACTGGGCCTCCCCTCCATTAAAGATTACTTTCTCTCTATTAGTCTTTCTTTTACTAGAGAGTGGTGGAATCCACTTTCAACAAAACCGTGGGTTAAGATGGAATCCATACTTACCCCTAATGGATCGTTGAAGGATTTACTCTACCTATCTCTATTAAAACCTAAGAGTAGAGTTGAGCGAACACCTGGATGTTCGGGTTCGAGAAGTTCAATGGGGACCCGAACTTTTCGGCACTAAAACGTCTGTAAAACAGCCCAGGAAAGGGCTAGAGGGCTGCAAAAGGCAGCAACATGTAGGTAAATCCCCTGCAAACAAATGTGGATAGGGAAATGAATTAAAATAAAAATTAAATAAATAAAAATTAACCAAAATCAATTGGAGAGAGGTCCCATAGCAGAGAATCTGGCTTCCCGTCACCCACCACTGGAACAGTCCATTCTCAGATATTTAGGCCCCGGCACCCAGGCAGAGGAGAGAGGTCCCGTAACAGAGAATCTGGCTTCATGTCAGCAGAGAATCAGTCTTCATATCATAGCAGAGAATCAGGCTTCACGTCACCCACCACTGCAACAGTCCATTTTCATAAATTTAGGCCCAGCACCCAGGCAGAGGAGAGAGGTCCCGTAACAGAGGATCTGGCTTCATGTCAGCAGAGAATCAGTCTGCATGTCATAGGAGAGAATCAGGCTTCACGTCAGCCACCACTGCAACAGTCCATTGTCATCAATTTAGGCCCAGCACCCAGGCAGAGGAGAGAGGTCCCGTAACAGACAATCTGGCTTCATGTCAGCAGAGAATTAGTCTGCATGTCATAGCAGAGAATCAGGCTTCACGTCAGCCACCACTGCAACAGTCCATTTTAGGGATAGATTTCAAATAGCTCTGATATAGCAGAAACCACTAAATTATGAAATTGCTAAATTGGGAATTGTATTTCAACCCAGAACAAAAAATGTGCTTTGACGGACACTAAATAACTTGCCCATCCACAACAGGACAGCGGTAACGACAGATTTAGCGGGATATAAATTTGAGGCCTAGTATTTAGGCGCTGGGTGACCGGTATGGATTTAGTGACAGAATTAGACTTGGAAATGCACAGTAGCGTGTGTGTGAAGTTATTCTGAATGACCCTATGTGCACCTTGAATATTATATACCCTTTTAGGGATAGATTTCAAATAGCTCTGATATAGCAGAAACCACTAAATTATGAAATTGCTAAATTGGGAATTGTATTTCAACCCTGAACAAAAAATGTGCTTTGACGGACACTAAATAACTTGCCCAGCCACAACAGTAAAGCGGTAACGACAGATTTAGCGGGATATAAATTTGAGGCCTAGTATTTAGGCGCTGGGTGACCGGTATGGATTTAGTGACAGAATTAGACTGGGATATGGCCAAAAAATAACCACACTATTGCTGGTTAAATGCACTTGGTGTGACAGCTTGACCAACCACACTACTGAGGGTTAAATGCACTTGGTGACGGGCGCAGCTTGCCCCTGATGTAGTATATGGCCAAAAAATGAACAGACTATTGCTGGTTAAATGCACTTGGTGTGACAGCTTCACCCTGATGTAGGCTTTAGCCAAAAAACAACCACACCATTGAGGGTTAAATGCACTTGGTGACAGGCGCAGCTTGCCCCTGATGTAGTATATGGCCAAAAAATGAACAGACTATTGCTGGTTAAATGCACTTGGTGTGACAGCTTGACCAACCACACTACTGAGGGTTAAATGCACTTGGTGATGGGCGCAGCTTGCCCCTGATGTAGTATATGGCCAAAAAATGAACAGACTATTGCTGGTTAAATGCACTTGGTGTGACAGCTTGACCAACCACACTACTGAGGGTTAAATGCACTTGGTGACGGGCGCAGCTTGCCCCTGATGTAGTATATGGCCAAAAAATGAACAGACTATTGCTGGTTAAATGCACTTGGTGACGGGCGCAGCTTGCCCCTGATGTAGTATATGGCCAAAAAATGAACAGACTATTGCTGGTTAAATGCACTTGGTGTGACAGATTCACCCTGATGTAGGCTTTAGCCAAAAAACAACCACACCATTGAGGGTTAAATGCACTTGGTCGCAAGACACAAAATGGCCACCGATCACCCCAGAAAAAAGTGACTGACAAACGGTCTGGGCAGCCTAAAAACAGTGAGCATTTGAATTTCAGCAGCTCAATGATGCACAGCTGCAGATCGATCAGTTAATCAAGTCCTTTGGAGGAGTTAATCTGCCTAATCTCGCCCTACTGTCGCAGCCGCAACCTCTCCCTACGCTAATCAGAGCAGAGTGACGGGCGGCGCTATGTGACTCCAGCTTAAATAGAGGCTGGGTCACATGGTGCTCTGGCCAATCACAGCCATGCCAATAGTAGGCATGGCTGTGACGGCCTCTTGGGGCAAGTAGTATGACGCTTGTTGATTGGCTGCTTTGCAGCCTTTCAAAAAGCGCCAAGAAAGCGTCACAAAAGCGCCAAGAAAGCGACGAACACCGAACCCGAACCCGGACTTTTACGAAAATTTCCGGGTTCGGGTCCGTGTCACGGACACCCCAAAATTCGGTACGAACCCGAACTATACAGTTCGAGTTCGCTCATCCCTACCTAAGAGAATAGATCATCCTCTGATCATGGTGAAACAGGCTATTGTACTGTGGTACAAGTTCCATTTATCACAAGGCACAACCAATCTCAATATTTTAATGCATGTATCAATGAATACTCTAAGTTTATGTATAACTAATATTGATCTCTCATCCTGGACCGCGGCTGGCATTAAGTACGCTGCCCAACTAGTGGTGAACTCGGTCATGATTTCCTTTGATAAACTATGCCAATTATACTGCTTACCTTCCTCCCAATTTCTTTCCTATATGAGAATAGACCACTGCCTCAGAAATTTCCTTCTCTTCCCTCCTAGATCTCAATCAGAGGTGATTAGGATTTTTCAGTCGCCTTCTGAATTCAGGCATCATACCACTCATCATTTATACAATATACTAAATGAGAAAGCTAATTTTAGCAAATCTCCTCCTTTATTGAAGTGGGAAAGTGAACTAAAAATGTCATTTTCGGAGGAGAGATGGGCTGAGGCAGTCAGTTTTCTGGGAGTTACATTTAAGTGTGTTACACATTATGAAGCCGGGATTAAAACCCTTCTGAGGTGGTACTATACGCCTCATCGCCTGAGCATCATTTATCCTGGTACTTCGGCTTGTTGCTGGCGTGAATGTGGTGATACTGGCTCTCTTCTCCATATACTTTGGGCATGTCCTAAACTCACTCCCTTTTGGGGCTCGGTATCTGATTGCTCAAACTACTGGTATACGGTTGGTTCCTTCCCCGGCGTTAGCCCTTCTATTCCTTTATATAAATGATCTACCATTTGATGATAGACGTGCTATAGGACATATCTTACTAAGTGATAAATTGGTTATCACTAGACATTGGAAGGCAGTGAATCCTCCAGCAATCGCTGAAGTAATCCAAACTCTAAACACCAAGTGTAGACTTGAGAGACCTCTCCCAGATTCAATGTTAAGCCAGACTTTAAAGAAAAAGACATGGTCCCCCTGGATGTTGAGTCCCTATTATGTACCATGACTCACTTATCATTCATTAGCATATACTTAATTGTTTCAATTTTATTTTATTTTCCTGCCAAAGTGAAGAACTTAGAATTCAGTTGCTACCAAAGAATTGTAAGTTTAATAACGATTGTATACTTGCATGGTCTTCTGATTTCCTGTTATTTTTATGAGGCAAAATGAGGGTTTGTGCCTCACCCTAAAACTGTAATGTTATTGGTGTACTACCAATTGTTCCCTTTATATGTACCCTTTTTCATAAAGACCAACGTCTGTAAACATATGCTATGCAAAACCAATAAGGACTCTTTCACACTTACGTTCTTTCCTTCCGGCATAGAGTTCCGTCGTCGGGGCTCTATGCCGGAAGAATCCTGATCAGTTTTAACCACATGGACTCCTTATACAGCCGCATGGCACAATTGGCAGCAATTTTGCTTGGCCAACAACTTCAATGAATTGGACAATAATACTCTACACTTACTACTTTTTATACAAAATTATTAAAAGAAGGAAAAAAGGGAGACTATATACAAAAAGGTACAGATTGAATTGAATTTTGGATATATACAGACATTACTCTAGAAGCTTGTGTTTTTAAGCACACATCAGCCCAGAGATTGCAATTGTAGTGGAATACTACAGGTTTCTTTGGAAAATTATCCAGAAGCCCAGTATCCAACCATGTATTAATGGATAGAACATTTGTAATCGCTTATAGTTTACATATACCGTATATACTCGAGTATAAGACGAGTTTTTGGGCACATATTTTTGTGCTCAAAAAGCCCCCTCGTCTTATACTCGAGTCTATCTTACTTTGTCTTTGCTCCGGTAATAGCAGGCAGTGCGGGGGGCGGCGCTCACTCACTGACGTCACGCGCCTGCGCCGCCTAGTGGGAGCAGGCGCGTGACGTCAGTGAGTGAGCGCCGCTCCCCGCACTGCCTGCTATTACCGGAGCAACGATAAAGTAAGATATCCAAAGAATACTGATAAATAAAGAATACTGATAAATATACTTTATAAATATACTGCTTATACTTTATAAATATACTGCTGTGAGCGTCGGGGAGGGGGATCTGTGGATGGCACTGTAGGGGGATCTGTGGATGGCAGTGCCATCCACAGATCCCCCTACAGTGCCATCCACAGATCCCCCCTTCCCTAAACAGTGCCATCCTGGCACTGTTTAGGGGAGGGGGGATCTGTGGATGGCACTGTTTAGGGGGGATCTGTGGATGGCTCCCTGTATTTAATGCAGAGTGTGTGTGTATATAATGCACACACTCTGCATTAAATACAGGGAGTCAGAGTCAGACTCCCATCAATCTGAGTCTCCCTCTTGCAGATGTGTGTTTATAATGTAGAGTGTGTGCATTATATACACATACACTCTGCATTATAGCTGCATTTCCCACCCTAGTCTTATACTCGAGTCACTAATTTTTCCCATTTTTTTGGGTAAAATTAGGGGCCTCGGCTTATACTCGGGTCGGCTTATACTCGAGTATATACAGTATATATATTTTTTTATTTTTTTTTATTTAGAATTCATTTATGCTATATATATCTTATGCGCATCTTCTCTATATGTATTTTACAATCTATTTCTATTTATATTCATGGTGTGTAGCATATGTATACATATACATTTATTTTCCACTAGTACTCCATCAGATTTGTATTGTATTTATTTCATTGATTTTATATTTGTATGTATTATTAGTAAGCCCTATATTTTATATTGGTCAAATTACACCAATGAAGTCATTTTTTACACTGGTGTGTACGTATAGACATGTGTGTGTATGTATTACTACATTTTTTACTACATATATATATATATATATATATATATATATATATATATACATACATAAAATTTTGTATATTTATGCTACATTTTTATTTATCTATTCATTTAGCATTTGTGTTTTTTTCTCTGTTGTAACTAAATTCCTTTATTTCTCCTGAAGAAGAGGGCTTCAGACCCTCGAAACGCGTTGAGCCACGTATTATTAAAATGATTGACCAGAAGCCACTTGTGTAGGCGGTGTTCAATTATTTATATTTCTACATGCGATCCTGACCAAGGGGAAAATAGTCCCATGTGTCTTGAGTTTATCCTGGTGACTACCCCCCCCCCCCCCCTGTGAAGTGAGTGCATATAATCCTCATCACGAATGGTGACTTAGGGATTTGGCGCCTAGTATGTGTTTTCTCTTTCTTTTAACGTGCAAATGGCTCCTCTTCCCTCTTTCTCTCCGCACAGCCTCTATTTCTGGATAAGTAAAAACATTTTAAAGTTATTCACACATAAAGTAACCTTGGTCAGATTTGCAAAAAATGTTTTGGTCCTTAAGGTGAAAATGAGCCCGGTCCTTAAGGGGTTAAGAGTGGGTCTCAGCTCTCTAGGATGTACCGTTCCTGAGATATTCCCAAAAAATGACCCGCATTAGCCATTACAAGCCTGCAAGTCTTTCTCTTGATATGCGAACTGCCATACAAACGGTCACCTGTTCCTTATCAGCCAATAGAAGCTGGCAGGTCCTGCTACAGGTTTCCATAATAACTGTTCACAGGTCCTTAAATATTCAGTTATATGACATGTATCATCCAATATATGTTCACATTTAATTTACCAGGTTTTCATAACAACACAGTCATAAATGGACTGCCATACTGTGTGTCAGCATTCTTATAGGGATTAGATACACAGCTCAGCATACACAGTATCACACAGGATACAATTACACAGCTCAGCAGACAGTATCACACAGGATATGATTAGATACACAGCTCAGCAGACAGTATCACACATGACAGGATTAGATACACAGCTCAGCAAACAGTATCACACAGTATAGGATATTAGATACACAGCTGAACAGACAGTATCACAGAGGATAGGATTAGATACACAACTCAGCAGACAGTATCACACAGGATAGGATTAGATACACAGCACAGCAGACAGTATCACACAGGATAGGATTAGATACACAGCTCAGCAGACAGTATCACACATGACATGATTAGATACACAGCTCAGCAAACAGTATCACACAGCATAGGATATTAGATACACAGCTGAGCAGACAGTATCACAGAGGATAGGATTAGATACACAGCACAGCAGACAGTATCACACAGGATATGATTAGATACACAGCTGAGCAGACAGTATCACACAGGATAGGATTAGATACACAGCTCAGCAGACAGTATCACAGAGGATAGGATTAGATACACAGCACAGCAGACAGTATCACACATGACATGATTAGATACACAGCTGAGCAGACAGTATCACACAGGATAGGATTAGATACACAGCACAGCAGACAGTATCACACATGACATGATTAGATGCACAGCTCAGCAGACAGTATCACAAAGGATATGATTAGATACACAGCACAGCAGACAGTATCACACAGGATAGGATTAGATACACAGCTCTGCAGACATTATCACACAACATGGTGTCATAAACCCCAAACTAAGTTAAAAAAAACTCATCACTCCGAAATATTCTTTAAGTACTTTATTGATGGAATATATGAGGCCACGGTGTTGGAATGTTACTATCACTAATAATAAATACCATTAAATTAACTTTAACTAAACACCTTCACATAAATAATTAATAAATGAGTCCACTAAATAGTGACTATTTTCCCCAAACCAAACACCGTGACATTTCTTTAGAGAGGGGGGATGGGGGTTTCTTCTCTGCCGCTCACCAACTGCGCAGATAACCGACAAATCTTTATTTTATAGGTACTCACGCGGGGACCGTTGCTTTTTTCTCCAATCAACATGAAGACAAGACTTCCTTTGAAGATCAGACTGCACCAAGGCATCTGTTACCAGGTAAGAAATAATACTTTATATTACACCACACACATGCAATTAAGCGGTGTCATGCCATCATGTCACCCCTTAATTGCATTCACAATAAGGTCTGTCCATGGTGTCATAAACCCCAAACTAAGTTATAAAACCTCATCACTCCAAAATATTCTTTAAGTACTTTATTGATGGAATATGTGAGGCCACAGTGTTGGAATGTTACTATCACTAATAATAAATACCATTAAATTAACTTTAACTAAACTTTAACCTTCAAATAAATAATTAATAAGTTAGACCACTAAATAGTGACTATTTTCCCCAAACCGCCATATAGCATAGCTAGATGGCTCATACCACACTGCAGCCTTTTTCAATTAGGTTTTGAAAACCTGCATTGAGTATGTCTAAACCAATAGAAGCTAATGTACTTTTATTTTCATCATAAAGTCCTTCTGTGAATCACTCCAACTCAACGTGTCTATAAGAGAACTTTTTGTGTAATGCCATACATTTTTCCATGTTCCTATTAACTCGGATTCTTATTTTTTCCATGAATGACAGTTGTGTGTATTTCCATTACCATTTAGGAATTATTTCCGATAATGCTAACCCTGTAGAAGGCAATAAAATTTGTGTCTCTCATATCATTTAATAACAAATGTGTGCTTAATTTACCTAAATCATCTGTTCCTATGTGAAAGATAACTAAATCGGGTTTGGGCCAATATACAGAAAACAAAGAGCACAGCGAGCAAACGTCTTTTAATTTAAGACTTGGAATTAGGGATGAGGGAACCCGAACTGTATAGTTCGGGTTCGTACCGAATTTTGGGGTGTCCGTGACACAGACCCGAACCCGGACATTTTCGTAAAAGTCCGGGTTCGGGTTCGGTGTTCGTCGCTTTCTTGGCGCTTTTTGAAAGGCTGCAAAGCAGCCAATCAACAAGCGTCATACTACTTGCCCCAAGAGGCCGTCACAGCCATGCCTACTATTGGCATGGCTGTGATTGGCCAGAGCACCATGTGACCCAGCCTCTATTTATGCTGGAGTCACGTAGCGCCGCCCGTCACTCTGCTCTGATCAGTATAGGGAGAGGTTGGAGCTGCGACAGTAGGGCGAGATTAGGCTGATTAACTCCTCCAAAAGACTCCATCCAGTGATCTATCTGCAGCTGTGGATGATTGAACTGCTGCTATTGAATTGCTCACTGTTTTTAGGCTGCCCAGAGCGTTTTTCAGTCACTTTTTTCTGGGGTTATCGGCGGCCATTTTGTGTCTTGTGGTGCGCCAGCACAAGCTGCCACCAAGTGCATTAAACCATCAATGGTGTGGTTGTTTTTTGGCTAAATCCTACATCAGGGTGAAGCTGTCACACCAAGTGCATTTAACCTCCTCACGACCGCCGTACGCAGGATTGCGTCTTCTCGGCGGTCGTGCTCTTCTGGGTGGACGCGCCGGTGCGTCCTCTCGCGAGACGCGAGATTTCCGGGTATGCCGGCCCGCGCATGCGCATTGCGGGCCGGCAAAATTCAAAGAAGAAGTTCGTCATCAACCTGCCGGCCACGATCATTGGCTGGCAGGTTGACGATTTTCAAAAAATCCAATCAGCAGCCATTTAACCCCACATATTAGTAAATATGATGGGGTTATATGGCTGCTGTGCTCCTCTGCTCCTTCTTTTGGTCGGTTGGTTCCAGCAGAGGAGCACACATCACTGTGAGTACCCACTACACTACACTTAGCCCCCAGATCACCCCAATTAACCCTTTGATCACCACTTCTTGCCCCTGTCAATCACTAGTGAAAAGGAAAAAAGTGATCAGTGCAAACTGGTATTGACCGTTAGGTTTTAGGTATAGTTTAGGTCCCTTGGCTAGGTAGTTAGCGATCAGTTAGCGCCCAGCCCACCGCACCGCAGTCCGTTATTCGCTGATTAGCGTATCGCTAATCAGCATTTGTACTTTTATAGTATCTGAAAGTGATCAAAACTGATCACGGTCAGATCTATAATTGTATTAGTGTCACTTTAGTTCGCCCTCCACCCAAAACGCAGTGTTTGCCTGATCAGGCCTGATCGGTCGCCCACACGTGCGTTCGCCCACGCCCGCCCCACCGCAGTGACAAAAAAATTATAATTTTTTGATCACTGCACATTCACTTTACACGCACTGCGGCGATAAAAAAAATCAGTTTTGATATTTTTTATCAACGGCAGCGCCCTCCGGTACTTCGCTAGCCTCCCCTTTGTAAGACAGGCTTGCTTTTTTTTTCTTGGGTAGTCTCAGGGAATACCCCTAAATTTAGTTGCCCAAATGTCTAACAGGGGGTATTCTTCTGAAGAGGCCTACAGGCTTCTGACCCAGTCGGATGAGGAGTGGGAACCCTCATCTGATGAATCCAGCGGGTCAGAATACGAACCTGTAGAAAGCAGTGGCTCTCTGACCCAAAGTACGGACGAGGAGGCTGAGGTCCCTGATAGCAGCAGGCGTACCCGGCCCCGTGTCGCTAGACCGCAGGTTGCGCAGGATCCGCTTCAAGAGCAGCAGAGTGGGGCTGGTGCTGTCGGATTACGTGGTGAGGCATACACCAGCAGCCCAGCCCTTCCTGGACCTAGTACCAGCACTGCCGTACAACCTGGTGAAGTAGCGAGCACCAGAAGGGCAGTTGAAGCTGGTACGGTGGCACGTGCAGTAGTGACCCCGTCGCAGCAACCGCAAAGACGTGCCCGTAGAGCCCCTAGAATCCCAGAGGTGCTAGCAAACCCTGATTGGCAGTCCCCAACTTCAGCCGCACCTGTAGTTTTCCCTTTCACCGCCCAGTCTGGAGTTCGGGTTGAGACAGCTCAGATCGGTTCGGCCCTGGGATTTTTTGAGCTGTTCTTGACTGCGGAGCTCTTAGACTTAGTTGTGGCCGAAACAAACAGATATGCCACACAATTTATAACCGCTAACCCGGGAAGCTCTTATGCCCAGTCTTTCCGGTGGAAACCAGTCCAAGTTTCCGAAATTAAAACTTTTCTGGGCCTCCTCCTCAACATGGGCCTGACAAAAAAGCATGAATTGCGGTCATATTGGTCCACAAACCCAATTCATCACATGCCCATGTTCTCTGCTGCTATGTCCAGGACACGATTTGAGACCATCCTGCGTTTCCTGCACTTTAGTGATAACAGCACCTCCCGTCCCAGAGGCCACCCTGCTTTTGACCGGCTCCACAAAATTCGGCCCCTCATAGACCATTTCAACCTGAAATTTGCAGATTTGTATACCCCTGAGCAAAACATCTGCATAGACGAGTCCCTGATACATTTTACCGGACGCCTTGGCTTCAAACAATACATCCCAAGCAAGCGCGCCCGGTATGGGGTCAAATTGTATAAGCTCTGTGAAAGGGCCACAGGCTATACCCACAAATTTCGGATCTATGAGGGAAAAGATCAGACCCTGGAGCCGGTCGGTTGCCCTGACTACCTGGGGAGCAGTGGGAAGACAGTTTGGGACTTGGTGTCACCCTTATTCGGCAAGGGGTACCATCTTTATGTGGACAATTTTTACACAAGTGTGGCCCTCTTTAGGCATTTGTTTCTAGAACGGATTGGCGCCTGTGGTACCGCGCGAACTAGTTGCGCGGGCTTCCCCCAACGGCTCGTTACCACCCGTCTTGCAAGGGGGCAGAGGGCCGCACTGTGTAACGAAGAACTGCTCGCGGTGAAATGGAGAGACAAGCGTGACGTTTACATGCTCTCCTCCATTCACGCAGACACGACAATCCAAATTGAGCGAGCAACCCGTGTCATTGAAAAGCCCCTCTCAGTCCACGACTATAACCTTCACATGGGAGGGGTGGACTTCAATGACCAGATGTTGGCTCCGTATTTAGTGTCCCGCAGAACCAGACGCTGGTATAAGAAGGTGTCTGTATATTTAATTCAATTGGCTCTGTACAATAGTTTTGTTCTCTACAGTAAGGCTGGGAGAACTGGATCCTTCCTCAAATTTCAGGAAGAGATCATCGCGAACCTCCTGTACCCAGGAGGTTCCGTGGCCCCATCCACCAGTGTAGTTAGCCGTCTACACGAGCGACATTTCCCCAGTGTCGTTCCTGGTACCTCAAACCGACCGCCACCCCGAAAAAAATGTTGTGTCTGTAGCAGGAGTGGAATAAGGCGTGACACCCGCTATTTCTGTCCTGACTGTCCTGACCACCCTGCCCTATGCTTTGGAGAGTGTTTCCGGAAGTACCACTCACAGGTACACTATTAGCATAGGGATCATCTCACCAGGACAGGCACACAGGGCTATTAGGGCCCATTCACTCACAGCTGCTGCAAACGTCTCCTTTCACATGGGACAAAGTGCATAAAGCACTTCGCCACATCTTTGGGCGATTTGCGCTTTGCACATTGACCCATGGGGAAGGAGAGGTTTGTTCTATAAAGGTAAAAAATAAATAAAAAAAACACCAGTAAGCAAACACGTTAATGTTTAGTTCAAAAAGTTTAAGTTTACATGTTCTGTTCCAAAGTTAATAAAATTATTGCGTTGTGGGCTGGTTTTTTCTTTTTCTTTTTTTTCTTTTTTTACCTTCCAGGTGGACCAACCGATCTACTAGCTGCAGCACCGATGTGCATTCTGACAGAAGCATTGCGCTGCTGTCAGATTACACTCAAGTCGGTGTATGCGGCGCTGCAAGACGGGATTTTCTCCTCTGCAGTGACAGACACGTTTGCCAAGGCATACGAGCTGAGGAGGAGGCGGCGTTCCTATGCTTTGGCAAACACTTTGTATATATATATATAAAAATAAAAAAAATAAAAAATCCCGGCAATGATTTATTCATCCACATCGATTGATGCGAATGGAGAAATCTGGTTTGCCAGGGCATACGAGCTAAGTAGGTATGGATGTAGGGCGAAGCTCCTATGTCCTGGCAGACGCCTTTCCCCTCCATTTTTTTTTTGGGCAGAGATTTTTTCATCCACATTGATCGATGCAAATGAAGAAATCTGTGCCGTTCATTTTTTTCTTTCAGCCCAGAGGCTGAACGGAAAAAAAAAATCTCATTACCTGTATGCTCAATATAAGGAGAATAGCAGAAACTCCTAATGCTGGCCATACATGTAATGATTGCGGAGAACCTCAAATGCCAGGGCAGTACAAACACCCCACAACTGACCCCATTTTGGAAAGAAGACACCCCAAGGTATTTGCTGAGGGGCATATTGA
Source organism: Bufo gargarizans (assembly GCF_014858855.1). Classification (NCBI taxonomy): domain Eukaryota; kingdom Metazoa; phylum Chordata; class Amphibia; order Anura; family Bufonidae; genus Bufo; species Bufo gargarizans. The sequence goes on from NC_058081.1 coordinate 668,185,642, forward strand.
GTCCATGAAAGATTTAAATTTTTGTCCTAAGTTAGCGGAAAGTGAGACTTTGTGAGAAAAAACAAAAAAAAATCAATTTCCGCTAACTTATGCGAAAAAATTCTATGAACTTGCCAGGCCCCTCATTGGATACCTTGGGGTGTCTTCTTTCCAAAGTGGGGTCACATGTGGGGTATTTATACTGCCCTGGCTTTTTAGGGGCCCTAAAGCGTGAGAAGAAGTCTGGGATCCAAATGTCTAAAAATGCCCTCCTAAAAGGAATTTGGGCACCTTTGCGCATCTAGGCTGCAAAAAAGTGTCACACATCTGGTATCGCCGTACTCAGGAGAAGTTGGGGAATGTGTTTTGGGGTGTCATTTTACATATACCCATGCTGGGTGAGATAAACATCTTGATCAAATGCCAACTTTGTATAAAAAAAATGGGAAAAGTTGTCTTTTGCCAAGATATTTCTCTCACCCAGCATGGGTATATGTAAAATGACACCCCAAAACACATTCCCCAACTTCTCCTGAGTACGGCGATACCAGATGTGTGACACTTTTTTGATGCCAAGGTGGGCAAAGGGGCACATATTCCAAAGTGCACCTTTCGGATTTCACCGGTCATTTTTTACACATTTTGATTGCAAAGTACTTCTCACTTATATGGGCCCCTAAATTGCCAGGGCAGTATAACTACGCCACAAGTGACCCCATTTTGGAAAGAAGACACCCCAAGGTATTCCGTGAGGGGCATGGCGAGTTCCTAGAATTTTTTATTTTTTGTCGCAAGTTAGTGGAATATGAGACTTTGTAAGGAAAAAAGAGAAAAAAAAAAAAATCATCATTTTCCGCTAACTTGTGACAAAAAAAAATAAATTCTAGGAACTCGCAGTGCCCGTCAAGGAATACCTTGGGGTGTCTTCTTTCCAAAATGGGGTCACTTGTGGCGTAGTTATACTGCCCTGGCAATTTAGGGGCCCAAATGTGTGAGAAGTACCTTGCAATCAAAATGTGTAAAAAATGACCGGCGAAACCCGAAAGGTGCACTTTGGAATATGTGCCCCTTTGCCCACCTAGTCTGCAATAAAGTGTCACACATCTGGTATCGCCGTACTCAGGAGAAGTTGGGGAATGTGTTTTGGGGTGTCATTTTACATATACCCATGCTGGGTGAGAAAAATATCTTGGTCAAATGCCAACTTTGTATAAAAAAATGGGAAAAGTTGTCTTTTGCCAAGATATTTCTCTCACCCAGCATGGGTATATGTAAAATGACACCCCAAAACACATTTCCCAACTTCTCCTGAGTACGGCGATACCAGATGTGTGACACTTTTTTGATGCCAAGGTGGGCAAAGGGGCACATATTCCAAAGTGCACCTTTCGGATTTCACCGGTCATTTTTTACACATTTTGATTGCAAAGTACTTCTCACACATTTGGGCCCCTAAATTGCCAGGGCAGTATAACTACGCCACAAGTGACCCCATTTTGGAAAGAAGACACCCCAAGGTATTCTGTGAGGGGCATGGTGAGTTCCTAGAATTCTTTATTTTTTTGTCGCAAGTTAGTGGAATATGAGACTTTGTAAGAAAAAATAAAAAAAATAAAATCATCATCATTTTCCGCTAACTTGTGACAAAAAATAAAAAGTTCTATGAACTCACTATGCCCATCAGCGGATACCTTAGGGTGTCTACTTTCCGAAATGGGGTCATTTGTGGGGTTTTTCTACTGTTTTGGCATTGTAGAACCTCAGGAATCATGACAGGTGCTCAGAAAATCAGAGCTGTTTCAAAAAGCGGAAATTCACATTTTTGTACCATAGTTTGTAAACGCTATAACTTTTACCCAAACCATTTTTTTTTTTGCCCAAACATTTTTTTTTTATCAAAGACATGTAGAAGAATAAATTTGGTGAAAAATTTATATATGGATGTCGTTTTTTTTGCAAAATTTTACAGCTGAAAGTGAAAAATTTCATTTTTTTGCAAAAAAATCGTTACATTTTGATTAATAACAAAAAATGTCAGCAGCAATAAAATACCACCAAATGAAAGCTCCATTAGTGAGAAGAAAAGGAGGTAAAATTCATTTGGGTGGTAAGTTGCATGACCGAGCGATAAACGGTGAAAGTAGTGCCGAAGTGTAAAAAGTGCTCTGGTCATGAAGGGGGTTTCAGCTAGCGGGGCTGAAGTGGTTAACTAGCAATAGTCTGTTTATTTTTTGGCCATATACTACATCAGGGGCAAGCTGTCACCAAGTGCATTTAACCCTCAATGGTGTGGTTGTTTTTTGGCTAAATCCTACATCAGGGTGAAGCTGTCATACCAAGTGCATTTAACCAGCAACAGTCTGTTTATTTTTTGGCCATATACTACATCAGGGGCAAGCTGTCACCAAGTGCATTTAACCCTCAATGGTGTGGTTGTTTTTTGGCTAAATCCTATATCAGGGTGAAGCTGTCACACCAAGTGCATTTAACCAGCAATAGTCTGTTTATTTTTTGGCCATATACTACATGAGGGGCAAGCTGCGCCTGTCACCAAGTGCATTTAAACCTCAGTAGTGTGGTTGGTCAAGCTGTCACACCAAGTGCATTTAACCATCAATAGTGTGGTTATTTTTTGGCCATATCCCAGTCTAATTCTGTCAGTAAACCTATACCTGTCACCCAGCGCCTAAATAATAGGCCTCAAATTTATAGTCAGCTAAATCTGTCGTTACTGGTGTGGCTGGTCAAGTTATTTATTGTCCGTCAAAGCACAGTTTTTGTTCTGGGTTGAAATACAATTCCCAATTTAGCAATTTCCTAATTTAGTGGTTTCTGCTGTATCAGAGCTATTTTAAATATATCCCTAAAAGGGTATATAAGATTCAAGGTGCACATAGGGTCATTCTGAATAACTTCACACACACACGCTACTGTGCATTTCCAAGTTAAATTCTGTCAGTAAACCTATACCTGTCACCCAGCGCCTAAATACTAGGCCCCAAATTTATATTCAGCTAAATCTGTGGTAACTGCTGTGCCTGTATTAGTGTAATACGGTACCTAAATAGATAGCCAGATAGTGTTAGGTGTCTGTAAAAAAAGGCCTGAATTTGAATTCAATACATTGGGCCAAATAATATTTTTGTTGTTGTGGTGAACGATAACAATGAGGAAAACATCTAGTAAGGGACGCGGACGTGAACGTGGACATGGTCGTGGTGGTGTTAGTGGACCCTCTGGTGCTGGGAGAGGACGTGGCCGTTCTGCCACATCCACACGTCCTAGTGTACCAACTACCTCAGGTCCCAGTAGCTGCCAGAATTTACAGCGATATATGGTGGGGCCCAATGCCGTTCTAAGGATGGTAAGGCCTGAGCAGGTACAGGCATTAGTCAAATGGGTGGCCGACAGTGGATCCAGCACGTTCACATTATCTCCCACCCAGTCTTCTGCAGAAAGTGCACAGATGGCGCCTGAAAACCAAGCCCATCAGTCTGTCACATCACCCCCATGCATACCAGGGAAACTGTCTGAGCCTCAAGTTATGCAGCAGTCTCTTATGCTGTTTGAAGACTCCGCTGGCAGGGTTTCCCAAGGGCATCCACCTAGGCCTTCCCCAGCGGTGGAAGACATAGAATGCACTGACGCACAACCACTTATGTTTCCTGATAATGAGGACATGGGAATACCACCTCAGCAAGTCTCTGATGATGACGAAACACAGGTGCCAACTGCTGCGTCTTTCTGCAGTGTGCAGGCTGAACAGGAGGTCAGGGAGGAAGACTAGGTGGAAGAAGATGCAGGGGACGATGAGGTCCTAGACCCCACATGGAATGAAGGTCGTGCCACTGACTTTCACAGTTCGGAGGAAGAGGCAGTGGTGAGACCGAGCCAACAGCGTAGCAAAAGAGGGAGCAGTGGGCAAAAGCAGAATACCCGCCGCCAAGAGACTCCGCCTGCTACTGACCGCCGCCATCTGGGACCGAGCACCCCAAAGGCAGCTTCAAGGAGTTCCCTGGCATGGCACTTCTTCAAACAATATGCTGACGACAAGACCCGAGTGGTTTGCACGCTGTGCCATCAGAGCCTGAAGCGAGGCATTAACGTTCTGAACCTTAGCACAACCTGCATGACCAGGCACCTGCATGCAACTCATGAACTGCAGTGGAGTAAATACCTTAAAACCAAGGAAATCACTCAGGCTCCCCCTGCTACCTCTTCGGCTGCTGCCGCCTCGGCCTCTTCTGCTGCTACTGCCTCGGCCTCTTCCTCTGCCTCTGGAGGAACGTTGGCACCTGCCACCCAGCAAACAGGGGAAGTACCACCAACACCACCACCTCCGTCACCATGCATCTCAAACATGTCACACGGCAGCGTTCAGCTCTCCATCTCACAAACATTTGAGAGAAAACGTAAATTCCCACCTAGCCACCCTCGATCCCTGGCCCTGAATGCCAGCATTTCTAAACTACTGGCCTATGAAATACTGTCATTTAGGCTGGTGGACACAGACAGCTTCAAACAGCTCATGTCGCTTGCTGTCCCACAGTATGTTGTTCCCCGCCGCCACTACTTCTCCAAGAGAGCCGTGCCTTCCCTGCACAACCAAGTATCCGATAAAATCAAGTGTGCACTGTGCAACGCCATCTGTAGCAAGGTCTACCTAACCACAGATACGTGGACCAGTAAGCACGGCCAGGGACGCTATATCTCCCTAACTGCACACTGGGTAAATGTAGTGGCAGCTGGGCCCCAGGCGGAGTGCTGTTTGGCGCACGTCCTTCCGCCGCCAAGGATCGCAGGGCAACATTCTTTGCCTCCTGTTGCTACCTCCTCCTACTCAGCTTCCTCCTCCTCTTCTTCCACCTGCTCATCCAGTCAGCCACACACCTTCACCACCAACTTCAGCACAGCCCGGGGTAAACGTCAGCAGGCCATTCTGAAACTCATATGTTTGGGGGACAGGCCCCACACCGCACAGGAGTTGTGGCGTGGTATAGAACAACAGACCGACGAGTGGTTGCTGCCGGTGAGCCTCAAGCCCGGCCTGGTGGTGTGCGATAATGTGCGAAATCTCATTGCAGCTCTGGGACTAGCCGGTTTGACGCACATCCCTTGCTTGGCGCATGTGCTGAATTTGGTGGTGCAGAAGTTCATTCACAACTACCCCGACATGTCAGAGCTGCTGCATAAAGTGCGGGCCGTCTGTTCATGCTTCCGGCGTTCACATCCTGCCGCTGCTCGCCTGTCTGCGCTACAGCGTAACTTCGGCCTTCTCACTCGCCGCCTCATATGCGACGTGCCCACCAGGTGGAACTCCACCTTGCACATGCTGGACAGACTGTGCGAGCAGCAGCAGGCCATAGTGGAGTTTCAGCTGCAGCACGCACGGGTCAGTCGCACCGCAGAACAGCACCACTTCACCACCAATGACTGGGCCTCCATGCGAGACCTGTGTGCCCTGTTGCGCTGTTTCGAGTACTCCACCAACATGGCCAGTGGCGATGACGCCGTTATCAGCGTTACAATACCACTTCTATGTCTCCTTGAGAAAACACTTATGGCGATGATGGAAGAGGAGGTGGCCCAGGAGGAGGAGGAGGAGGAGGAGGAAGAGGGGTCATTTTTAGCACTTTCAGGCCAGTCTCTTCGAAGTGACTCAGAGGGAGGTTTTTTGCAACAGCAGAGGCCAGGTACAAATGTGGCCAGCCAGGGCCCACTACTGGAGGACGAGGAGGACGAGGATGAGGAGGAGGTGGAGGAGGATTTAGCATGGTCACAGCGGGGTGGCACCCAACGCAGCTCGGGCCCATCACTGGTGCGTGGCTGGGGGGAAAGGCAGGACGATGACGATACGCCTCCCACAGAGGAGTCCTTACCCCTGGGCAGCCTGGCACACATGAGCGACTACATGCTGCAGTGCCTGCGCAACGACAGCAGAGTTGCCCACATTTTAACGTGTGTGGACTACTGGGTTGCCACCCTGCTGGATCCACGGTACAAAGACAATGTGACCACCTTACTTCCTGCACTGGAACGTGATAGGAAGATGCACGAGTACAAGTGCACTTTGGTAGACGCGCTACTGAGAGCATTCCCAAATGTCACAGGGGAACAAGTGGAAGCCCAAGGCCAAGGCAGGGGAGGAGCAAGAGGTCGCCAAGGCAGCTGTGTCACGGCCAGCTCCTCTGAGGGCAGGCTTAGCTTGGCAGAGATGTGGAAAAGTTTTGTCAACACGCCACAGCTAACTGCACCACCACCTTATACGCAACGTGTTAGCAGGAGGCAACATTTCACTAACATGGTGGAACAGTAGGTGTGCACACCCCTCCACGTACTGACTGATGGTTCGGCCCCATTCAACTTCTGGGTCTCCAAATTGTCCACGTGGCCAGAGCTAGCCTTTTATGCCTTGGAGGTGCTTGCCTTCCCGGCGGCCAGCGTTTTGTCTGAACGTGTATTCAGCGCGGCAGGGGGCGTCATTACAGACAAACGCAGCCGCCTGTCTACAGCCAATGTGGACAAGCTGACGTTCATAAAAATGAACCAGGCATGGATCCCACAGGACCTGTCCATCCCTTGTGCAGATTAGACATTAACTACCTCCCCTTAACCATATATTATTGTACTCCAGGGCACTTCCTCATTCAATCCTATTTTTATTTTCATTTAACCATTATATTGCGAGGCTACCCAAAGTTGAATGAACCTCTCCTCTGTCTGGGTGCCGGGGCCTAAATATATGCCAATGGACTGTTCCAATGTTGGGTGACGTGAAGCCTGATTCTCTGCTATGACATGCAGACTGATTCTCTGCTGACATGAAGCCAGATTCTCTGTTACGGGACCTCTCTCCTCTGCCTGGGTGCTGGGCCTAAATATATGACAATGGACTGTTACAGTGGTTGCTGACGTGAAGCCTGATTCTCTGCTATGACATGCAGACTGATTCTCTGCTGACATGAAGCCAGATTCTCTGATACGGGACCTCTCTCCTCTGCCTGGGTGCTGGGCCTAAATATATGACAATGGACTGTTGCAGTGGTGGCTGACGTGAAGCCTGATTCTCTGCTATGACATGCAGACTAATTCTCTGCTGACATGAAGACGGATTCTCTGTTACGGGACCTCTCTCCTCTGCCTGGGTGCTGGGCCTAAATATATGCCAATGGACTGTTCCAATGTTGGGTGACGTGAAGCCTGATTCTCTGCTTTGACATACAGACTGATTCTCTGCTGACATGAAGCCAGATTCTCTGTTACGGGACCTCTCTCCTCTGCCTGGGTGCTGGGCCTAAATATATGACAATGGACTGTTGCAGTGGTGGCTGACGTGAAGCCTGATTCTCTGCTATGACATGCAGACTAATTCTCTGCTGACATGAAGACGGATTCTCTGTTACGGGACCTCTCTCCTCTGCCTGGGTGCTGGGCCTAAATATATGCCAATGGACTGTTTTAATGTTGGGTGACGTGAAGCCTGATTCTCTGCTTTGACATGCAGACTGATTCTCTGCTGACATGAAGCCAGATTCTCTGTTACGGGACCTCTCTCCTCTGCCTGGGTGCTGGGCCTAAATATATGACAATGGACTGTTGCAGTGGTGGCTGACGTGAAGCCTGATTCTCTGCTATGACATGCAGACTGATTCTCTGCTGACATGAAGCCAGATTCTCTGTTACGGGACCTCTCTCCTCTGCCTGGGTGCTGGGCCTAAATATATGACAATGGACTGTTGCAGTGGTGACTGACGTGAAGCCTGTTTCTCTGCTATGACATGCAGACTGATTCTCTGCTGACATGAAGACAGATTCTCTGTTACGGGACCTCTCTCCTCTGCCTGGGTGCTGGGCCTAAATATATGACAATGGACTGTTGCAGTGGTGGCTGATGTGAAGCCTGATTCTCTGCTATGACATGCAGACTGATTCTCTGCTGACATGAAGACAGATTCTCTGTTACGGGACCTCTCTCCTCTGCCTGGGTGCCTGGGCCTAAATATATGCCAATGGACTGTTCCAATGTAGGGTGACGTGAAGCCTGATTCTCTGCTATGACATGCAGACTGATTCTCTGCTGACATGAAGCCAGATTCTCTGTTACGGGACCGCTCTCCTCTGCCTGGGTGCTGGGCCTAAATATATGCCAATGGACTGTTCCAATGTTGGGTGACGTGAAGCCTGATTCTCTGCTATGACATGCAGACTGATTCTCTGCTGACATGAAGCCAGATTCTCTGTTACGGGACCTCTCTCCTCTGCCTGGGTGCTGGGCCTAAATATATGCCAATGGACTGTTGCAGTGGTGGCTGACGTGAAGCCTGATTCTCTGCTTTGACATGCAGACTGATTCTCTGCTGACATGAAGCCAGATTCTCTGTTACGGGACCTCTCTCCTCTGCCTGGGTGCTGGGCCTAAATATATGACAATGGACTGTTGCAGTGGTGGCTGACGTGAAGCCTGATTCTCTGCTATGACATGCAGACTGATTCTCTGCTGACATGAAGCCAGATCCTCTGTTACGGGACCTCTCTCCTCTGCCTGGGTGCTGGGCCTAAATATATGACAATGGACTGTTGCAGTGGTGGCTGATGTGAAGCCTGATTCTCTGCTATGACATGCAGACTGATTCTCTGCTGACATGAAGACAGATTCTCTGTTACGGGACCTCTCTCCTCTGCCTGGGTGCCTGGGCCTAAATATATGCCAATGGACTGTTCCAATGTAGGGTGACGTGAAGCCTGATTCTCTGCTATGACATGCAGACTGATTCTCTGCTGACATGAAGCCAGATTCTCTGTTACGGGACCGCTCTCCTCTGCCTGGGTGCTGGGCCTAAATATATTCCAATGGACTGTTGCAGTGGTGGCTGACATGAAGCCTGATTCTCTGCTATGACATGCAGACTGATTCTCTGCTGACATGAAGCCAGATTCTCTGTTACAGGACCTCTCTCCTCTGCCTGGGTGCTGGGCCTAAATATATGCCAATGGACTATTGCAGTGGTGGCTGACGTGAAGCCTGATTCTCTGCTATGACATGCAGACTGATTCTCTGCTGACATAAAGACAGATTCTCTGTTACGGGACCTCTCTCCTCTGCCTGGGTGCTGGGCCTAAATATCCGACAATGGACTGTTGCAGTGGTGGCTGACGTGAAGCCTGATTCTCTGCTATGACATGCAGACGGATTCTCTGCTGACATAAAGACAGATTCTCTGTTACGGGACCTCTCTCCTCTGCCTGGGTGCTGGGCCTAAATATATGACAATGGACTGTTGCAGTGGTTGCTGACGTGAAGCCTGATTCTCTGCTATGACATGCAGACTGATTCTCTGCTGACATGAAGACAGATTCTCTCTTACGGGACCTCTCTCCTCTGCCTGGGTGCCTGGGCCTAAATATATGCCAATGGACTGTTCCAATGTTGGGTGACGTGAAGCCTGATTCTCTGCTATGACATGCAGACTGATTCTCTGCTGACATGAAGACAGATTCTCTGTTACGGGACCTCTCTCCTCTGCCTGGGTGCTGGGCCTAAATATATGACAATGGACTGTTGCAGTGGTGGCTGACGTGAAGCCTGATTCTCTGCTATGACATGCAGACTGATTGTCTGCTGACATGAAGACAGATTCTCTGTTACGGGACCTCTCCCCTCTGCCTGGGTGCTGGGCCTAAATATATGACAATGGACTGTTGCAGTGGTGACTGACGTGAAGCCTGTTTCTCTGCTATGACATGCAGACTGATTCTCTGCTGACATGAAGACAGATTCTCTGTTACGGGACCTCTCTCCTCTGCCTGGGTGCTGGGCCTAAATATATGACAATGGACTGTTGCAGTGGTGGCTGATGTGAAGCCTGATTCTCTGCTATGACATGCAGACTGATTCTCTGCTGACATGAAGACAGATTCTCTGTTACGGGACCTCTCTCCTCTGCCTGGGTGCCTGGGCCTAAATATATGCCAATGGACTGTTCCAATGTAGGGTGACGTGAAGCCTGATTCTCTGCTATGACATGCAGACTGATTCTCTGCTGACATGAAGCCAGATTCTCTGTTACGGGACCGCTCTCCTCTGCCTGGGTGCTGGGCCTAAATATATGCCAATGGACTGTTGCAGTGGTGGCTGACTAGAAGCGTGATTCTCTGCTATGACATGCAGACTGATTCTCTGCTGACATGAAGCCAGATTCTCTGTTACAGGACCTCTCTCCTCTGCCTGGGTGCTGGGCCTAAATATATGCCAATGGACTATTGCAGTGGTGGCTGACGTGAAGCCTGATTCTCTGCTATGACATGCAGACTGATTCTCTGCTGACATAAAGACAGATTCTATGTTACGGGACCTCTCTCCTCTGCCTGGGTGCTGGGCCTAAATATATGACAATGGACTGTTGCAGTGGTTGCTGACGTGAAGCCTGATTCTCTGCTATGACATGCAGACTGATTCTCTGCTGACATGAAGACAGATTCTCTCTTACGGGACCTCTCTCCTCTGCCTGGGTGCCTGGGCCTAAATATATGCCAATGGACTGTTCCAATGTTGGGTGACGTGAAGCCTGATTCTCTGCTATGACATGCAGACTGATTCTCTGCTGACATGAAGACAGATTCTCTGTTACGGGACCTCTCTCCTCTGCCTGGGTGCTGGGCCTAAATATATGACAATGGACTGTTGCAGTGGTGGCTGACGTGAAGCCTGATTCTCTGCTATGACATGCAGACTGATTGTCTGCTGACATGAAGCCAGATTCTCTGTTACGGGACCTCTCCCCTCTGCCTGGGTGCTTGGCCTAAATATATGACAATGGACTGTTTCAGTGGTGGCTGACGTGAAGCCTGATTCTCTGCTATGACATGCAGACTGATTCTCTGCTGACATGAAGACAGATTCTCTCTTACGGGACCTCTATCCTCTGCCTGGGTGCTGGGCCTAAATATATGACAATGGACTGTTGCAGTGGTGGCTGACGTGAAGCCTGATTCTCTGCTATGACATGCAGACTGATTCTCTGCTGACATGAAGCCAGATTCTCTGTTACGGGACCTCTCTCCTCTGCCTTGGTGCTGGGCCTAAATTTATGAAAATGGACTGTTGCAGTGGTGGGTGACGTGAAGCCTGATTCTCTGCTATGAGATGCAGACTGATTCTCTGCTGACATGAAGCCAGATTCTCTGTTACGGGACCTCTCTCCTCTGCCTGGGTGCTGGGCCTAAATATCTGACAATGGACTGTTGCAGTGGTGCGTGACGTGAAGCCAGATTCTCTGCTTTGGGACCTCTCTCCAATTGATATTGGTTAATTTTTATTTATTTTATTTTTATTTTAATTCATTTCCCTATCCACATTTGTTTGCAGGGGATTTACCTACATGTTGCTGCCTTTTGCAGCCCTCTAGCCCTTTCCTGGGCTGTTTTACAGCCTTTTTAGTGCCGAAAAGTTCGGGTCCCCATTGACTTCAATGGGGTTCGGGTTCGGGACAAAGTTCGGATCGGGTTCGTATCCCGAACCCGAACATTTCAGGGAAGTTCGGCCGAACTTCTCGAACCCGAACATCCAGGTGTCCGCTCAACTCTACTTGGAATGCCTCTCCAAAAAATAACAACTCTATTACCAAAGCCCAAGTTGTCAGAATAAAATCAAAGTTAATTTCCTATTATCCAAATGACCTTTAGATCTGAAAGAGATTAGTATAATAATTCAGGTCTCACATATAATTTATACCTATTAGATTTGCATCTATCTATTCTCTTTATATTCTTTGCTTTAAGTCCTAATTTATAGGCATAAGTTGCTGTGCCTATCCTAAAAGAATGTGCTGATATTTTTTCTTCACTCAAGTTAAAATGTTCCTTACATTTGGCTAGAACAAAGTTAAATTGGAATTTAGAAAGTGAAGTAATGTCCGTATGAATGAATAAAGGGCCATTAACTGCTCCTCTGGTTTGTAACCAGGATTTCATGGCCAATATCGGACAAATTTCCTTCAAATAAAACTTATTAAAATGACACCAAATGCCTACAGCCAACTGATCAGTTTTAGATTTCTTAATGCAAATACTCATTCTATCTTTTTGTAACAATAGCTCATTGAGTGATAATGGTGCTGTGGATGTTCTATTCACAGAAGTAATTTCACTAATACGCAAGGCGCCAAAAAAGGAAGTTAAGAAGGCCGCCCTGAATAAAGAAACTTTGTAAAAAGATGAACAAATAAATGGTAAGTAACAAATACAATTTTTAAGGTTGTTTAAAGATGATGGTTTAGTGCTAATAGATTGCTGTTTCATTCTTTTAGAACGTTTTAATAACAGTTTTAGGCCTCTTTCACACTTGCGTTGTCCGGATCTGGCGTGTACTCCACTTGCCGGAATTACACGCCGGATCTGGAAAAACGCAAGTGTACTGAAAGCATTTGAAGACGCATCCGTCTTCAAAATGCTTTCAGTGTTACTATGGCAGCCAGGACGCTATTAAAGTCCTGGTTGCCATAGTAGGAGCGGGGAGCGGGGGAGCAGTATACTTACAGTCCGCGCGGCTCCCGGGGAGCTCCAGAGTGACGTCAGAGCGCCCCATGGGCATGGATGACGTGCCATGCGGTCACGTGATCCATGCGCTTGGGGCGCCCTGACGTCACTCTGGAGCGCCCCGGGAGCCGCACGGACGGTAAGTATGCTGCTCCCCCGCTTCCCGCTACACTTTACCATGGCTGCCAAGACTTTAGCGTCCCGGCAGCCATGGTAACCACTCTAAAAAAGCTAAACGTCGGATCCGGCAATGCGCCGAAACGAAATTTTTTGGGATTTTTGGCCGGAGCAAAAAGCGCAGCATGCGGCGGTATTTTCTCCGGCCAAAAAACGTTCCGTTCTGGAACTGAAGACATCCTGATGCATCCTGAACGGATTTCACTCCATTCAGAATGCATGGGGATAATACTGATCAGGATTCTTCCGGCATAGAGCCCCGACGACGGAACTCTATGCCGGAAGACAAGAACGCAAGTGTGAAAGAGCCCTTACTAGAAAATTTTCGGAAAAAGGAGTGATATTGAGTGTTTAAAAAAAAAAAAAAGAAATGTCATATATAAGTTTTTGTATATAGTCTCCCTTTTTTCCTTCTTTTAATTTAATTTTGTATAAAAAGTAGTAAGTGTAGAGTATTATTGTCCAATTCATTGAAGTTGTTGGCCTAGCAAAATTGCTGCCAATTGTGCCATGCGGCTGTATAAGCAGTCCATGTGGTTGTAGCTAATGAATTCTGTAATAAACCGTTCAAGTATCCAATATCAAGTCCCATAGATTTTCTGGACATGTTGTCCGCGTCTGGAGCGATTTCTCTGAATAATGCCATATTCTGCCAGGATAGAAAATCGGCTATTAAATTATTTCTACCCTCTATGTATTTGGCCTTCAATCAAATATTATTATTTTTTTTTTTTGTAAATTCTTTATTTTTCCATTTTCATATAATTGAGTAACAAATATGCATTGGTATGACAGAAAAAAGAATGCAGTTGTGACTTAGCTTCACACGTCACACAATAGCAGACAATTAAAGTTGCATGAAATGCATACATGTGTCCAATTGTTTAACACATCAAAATGGCTATAAACAATATCAATCAGGATGAGAAGAGCATGGATATTCTTTTCTTACTTTCTCCGGAGTGCTAATAACGGTCTCTGGCTAGCCATAAACAAAACATCGAATAATGATTGAAGACAGAAAAAGAATAGGTAGAGAGGGAAGAGAAAAGATTAAGAGTAAAAGCAAGAAGAGGGAGGGGAGGGATTTGAAGGGGAGGGGGGAAGGAGAAGCCTATAAATATCGCAGTCTAGGTCCTAAGATTGTTGTGTCTGTATAGTTAGGACTCACCTACGTCAGAGATCTCCAAGGGTTCCATATCTTTGCGTATTTATCATGTGTCCTGTCAATCCAGCTAGACATTTCTTCGAATCTGCAAATTTGAGTCACCTTAGCTGACATTTCATGTACTGATGGGGGGGTTAGTATCAAGCCAGTGTAGGGGAATTAATGCTTTAGCTGCTGCTATGATATGTGAGATTAGGTTCTTTTTTGAGGGGGAGTATTGCGGTGTTGGGAGCGCAAGCGTAACTAATTCCAAAGTAAGCCTAAAATCAGGGGTTGTAAGTCTCCTGATCAGGGCTTCTACATCCCTCCATTAGGGCTGGATCTGCGTGCAACAAATATTATTTTTTAAGCAAAGTAAGACAATCTGTCTCAATAATATTACCATTGCTGGAGACTGTGCAGATAGACAATTTATTGAAAAAAACACCCCTTTATTATCCAAATATAAAATAATTCTTCTGTTTATAAAATAATCTTGCCATAAGGTTAATGCTTCCAGAACTGGGAAAAGCTCAACAAAAATTAATTATGTTGCCATAGAGCTGGCCATTTTTCAGCAGACCAATGAGTGCCAAAACAAGCTCTGTATCCTACTGATGCCGCAGCGTCTGTAGAAAATTGCAAAGAGTCAGAATCCATGAATTCGTGCTGCCAAATAGTTCTGCCATTAAATTCCTCTAAAAATATTAACCATATGTGAAGGTCTTCCTTTAATTGTTTAGTTAATCTTATATGGTCATATGAATTTTTTGCGCCTGCAGTAGCGGTGTAAAGTCTTTTTGAAAATTCGGCCCATCGGTATTACCCTTGAAATAAAATTCAGAGAACCTAGAACAGATTGTAATTGTTTTGGTGTTGTCTTTTTGTGCACAATCAGTTTGTTTAACTGATTTTTGGTATCATAAATTTTTTCCTCAGGTTCAGAATCCACAAAAATTCCCAGGAATTTAAACGTCTAGTTGGGTATACTGTTTTTCCTCAGCTAAAGGAATATTTAAATGTTTTGTTATATTTTTTAAGGTATTCAATAAGTTAATGCAATCTGTACCTTCCTTACCAATAAACATGAAATTGTCGAGGTAGTGTATTAAATATCCAGAACTATAGTGTTATTGAACCAACCAATGTAAAAATGTGGAAAATGCTTCAAAGTAAATGCATGAAAGAGAAAACCCCATTGGTAATGCCTTATCATAATAAAATTTTCCGTTAAATTGAAAACCTAGGGAATTGCATCACATAGGATTAATTGGAAGTAATCTAAAAGCAGACTCTATGTCTGTCTTAGCCATTAATGCAATCAATCCATTTTTGCCTGCTTTTTGCAATAATAAGGCAAAATCAAAAGCTGCATAGTGAACAGAAGTTCAATTCTTATCAATCATATAATTTAAAGAACTGTCTTTTGGGAAGGATAAGTTTTGAATCAAGCAGTAACTGTTGTTCTCTTTTTTGGGGACAAGACCAATGGGGGAAATTCTAAAGCTTTTAAATGGAGGAAATAAAAAAGGACCTGCTACTCTAAATTCAGAGATTTCTTTATCAATTTTTTCTTGAACAATTGTTTTATTTATGTTAACGGATTTAGCATTATCAACAAAAGAACATCCATAACCATTAAGGTACATAAAATCCTACAGTAAAAACCCTCAGCGCCATCTCCCTGTTTGGATATTGCTTTAAGTAAAGCAAAATTCTTGGCAGCATCAAAGGTGTCACCCATTCTATTTGATTCTTTAATGTTGGAGTTTGGATATCCATGTTTTTTAAAACACTTGGTAGCCGAGTGGTTCCCAGTACAGAAGCTACACTCATGTTTATATCTGCAATTTGTCTGCCAACGGAAAACTGTTTCATTAAAGGCGAAACATATGCCTTTTTTTAAAATATGTTATATAGTTTTTATTAATTTTTATAAGTAGACATAAACCATGACTACTAGAACAATGTAACATGGTACAGGTTAAGACATTAGTATACTTATATCAGCAGTATAGGGTATCCGCAATATGTCATGACAATTACACAAAATAGAGTAAGAAGTAAAATGTAAGTTATATATCCTTAAAAACACTACATGTATGGAATAATCTAAACCTCTGTAATTGGCAAAAAATGCATCCCGTGAGAAGTCACTTTATATATATAGTACTAGTTTGCAAATATTGTTACAGGTCACTTGGAAGCAGTATTTGGGAATGACTTAAGGTTATATCGAGATAAGAAATGCAAGGAAGGAGAATTTGCCTATCAGATTCAGACTTAACTCAAATGTGAAGTTGCAAACCTGTGGACAATCCATAGGTAAACATTTTTCTCGAAATGAGTATGGTTCCCAGATTCCCAAGAGGAAATTTCCTCAAAACGGTATATCTGATCGACCTTCTGCTTCGATTTGTCGGGCATATTTATATCTGCGCATTAAGGTCTGACAATATTAGAACCAAAATGGAGATTCACATTACCTTTAAGAGGCCAAACTCTCTGTTGGAATAAGCCAGAGAAGGAATGGTCACTGGCATACAATGTATATTGTTTTAAAAGTTATTGCCAACAGATGTGGTATCTTAGAGATTGTAATGGGTCTCACATGAACTGTCTTAACTACCGGGGTCATGAGAGGTTATTGCTTAAAAACACTGGTTTCTCTAAACATATCAGTCTGAGGAACAATGGGTGTTATATAGCTAAGCCATGATCTAATAAGAGACATCCATAAAACACATCTGGTGTGGAATGGGTATCTTTTCGTATATATATATATATATATATATATATATATTCCTGTGTGCATTTATTTAGCGTTTGAACTTGTTAATGATTCATATATAATATGCAATATTAATGTATTATAACCGATTAATAATGTATCTTTTTGTATTGTATCTCACTGAGAGAATATAGAGAGCTAAGTTGTATGTTCTTAAAAGAAGGATCTATTCAGAGGAACTGATGGTATTTCAAACATCATTACTCTAGCTGTGACAATTAGGTGTATACAAACCAGGGCAAAAACTAGAAGTTTATGGTTCTCTTATCTGACCATAAATAAGATGGTCTGTTGACTGTCAAAATGGATCCGTGATGTCTGGGAAAGTGATCCTAAAGTGTCAGAAAGAGTACCTCCTAATTGATTTAAGTTGGGAGAGACCAAAGGTTAAGAGGTGTAATAAAGCCGGATATATATGTTAATTCTAAAAATTGCTATATGATACAACAGTGCCATCAAGTGGTAGATGGGCAGAAGGAATGCCAATTAAATGACATCATCCCCATGATTACCATACGTAACACCCACCTTATCTAATTGGAAATCCCTAATCCAAGAGGGGATGGGCATAGATAAGGATGTGGATATCTAAACCAGTTTTGGGGGAGAGAAAGAAACTAAGATCACTTGAAAAATCACTTGAGGCAAAGAGGACTGGAGCCAAACATCACTTGGAACTTCTTCAGGGAGAACACTTGGGAATTGATACATCAGCATCACTTCACACACCAGGAACATACCACAGGACGGGATAGATCTGAATCTTGGAAAGCTGGGTCCCTTCTAAAAGCTCTTTATCCCAAAGCCAGGGGTAATGTATGATCTATTTTACTTGCAGTAATTATAAATCGCTCCAATTGGCATATAGTTGAGACCCCATTATTAGTGGGTCAATAGTGTTAAAACAATAATTTTATGGGAAATTTTAATGAACGTGCACATCATTAGAATTTCTGTAATATTGCTATCAGAGTTAAATCTCTGATCGGATTTTATTATCCGTAGTTAGGTCAACGGGCGTATTTATAAGGTGTCTCTTACTGCCATATTCTCTGATTGAGCATAAGGGATTTTCCACAGATTCATTTCTATTGTTTTTTTTGTTGTTGTTGTTGCATTATAATATTTTGATTACCAGTATATTAATCGGTAATAATTTGATAAAAGGAAGTAGTATTATATTGTACTTAAGTCAGCCTGTAAACGGTGGAGCACCATCTTATGGTCAATTTTGATATTATCTTTGTATTTGTATGCCATGTTTTCTGCTTGTATTTATAATAAATTATATTTTGTATAATTAATTGCACCCTGTTTCATTAGCTGCACAAATTAACTTTAGATCTCATCAATAAAAGAACTGGCGTTTATATGTCCGCCAATTAAATTTTTCATTTTCCATATTTCATAAAAATATTAAATCATAATTTTTTTATGATTTCATATCTTAGATGAAATTAATACCCGACATATCTGGAGGCACTGCTGAGATTGATTGAGATATTTCTATAACCAATTTGTGCAATTAGTGAAAATATTATTTAATCCTTATTGGCAAGTCAAATTGTTGTTGTTATTGATTATTGATCATAATCATGAGTGTAACAAACAGCGACCCAGGTAATGGCCAGGTTTTAGCAGATAATCCCTCTGACCCAGAAAAGATAATCTCTAAGGTTATCAATTATGTTTATTCCCGTTTGAAGATTGATAAAAATATAGATGAATGGACTAATGAACTGCAAGCGAGAGCCTTTGAAGAACGTTGTGATGTATGGAAGTTAGGTGGCATGGTTGATAGATACCTGACCTATATGGATTTGGCAAATGATAATACCAAGAGGGACCAACACCTCTTATGTGCATTGCCACCTGTTTTGTATGCATTGTTGGCAGTCAATGCTCTTTCAAAAGATAGGTATGAGTCTATAATGGGTATAAAAACATATGTATCCAAAATGGAATCAGAACTAAAACCCACAGAAAAAGAAGGTGGAAGCAGTGACCAAGACAAAATCTCCTACAAATCTCAAGGAGTTGAGATCATTCCTGGGTATGATGAACTACTCACGTAAGTTCATAGATAATTATGCAGAAATTACAAAACCTCTTTTACAGTTGCTAAAGAAAGGAGTAAAATGGGAATGGAGCGAGCGTCATGAGCAAGCTGTAACTGAGCTCAAGGCCAAACTTATCCAGGCTCCATGCCTTGCTTATCCAGAAGGGGGAAAACCTTTCTTCGTGGAAACAGGTTTCACTGATAAAAGCATAAGTGCAGTTCTTTTCCAAAAACAGGAAAACCGAAACAAGATCATCGCCTATGCCAGCAAGTCCTTGTCACCAGTAGAGGTAAAATTCAATAGCTGTGAAAAAGCATTATTGTCAACTGTATGGGCTTTGCAATATTTTAGGAGTTTTATCCAAGGCGAAAGGATCATTGTGGAGACCGCACACCAGCCGCTGCAATACTTGCAGAGTGATCGTATAAGAGATGGAAACTTGTCAAACAGCAGGATAACCGCCTGGACAATGTCCTTAATGGGATGGCCATTGGAGATCAGGTACAAACAAAATAATAAAAACCCAGTTGCTCAGGGATTAGCAGAACTCCATGACTGTACCAATACGGAACATAAAGGTGAGACAATGGAAAATGATTTCCTGGAGGAACAATCATCATCACCATATAAATCTTATGAAGAGGAGTACTGCAAATCGTTACCATGTGTGTATGTAGACGGCTGTTCCTTCCATGCCGATGAAGGATCCGAACGTACATTGGTTGCAGGTATTGGAGTCGTGTGGAATAATACATTCCTAGATGTATCTGTTGGATACAAAATTGGTTCTAAAAGCAGCCAGGTTGCAGAGCTTACTGCTGTGTACAAAGCCGTACAAATGGCTATTGAATATGATATTAAGGAGTTTGTAATCATCACAGATTCTGATTATGTTCGTAACAGCTTTGTGGAGTACTTTCCCGGATGGAAAAGATCCGATATGATGAGAAGCAATAACAAGCCAGTAAAGCATGGTAAGATGTTTTGTAAAATTGATGAGATGGTTACCGTCCACAGTCTTATCGTTTATTGGAAGAAGGTAAGAGGTCATTCAAAGTATCCAGGCATGGATAAAGAGGGGAATGACCTAGCAGATTCCCTTGCCAAGCAGGCAGCCATTGACGGAGAAGTCTTTGATGTTGACGACCTCATGGGAACTGTCCAAGTAGATGCTATGACAAGGAGTCAGGCCCAAAAGGGAGCTGAAGCCAATGTGGCACAGTGGAGCCAAGATTCCTCTAGTGAAGATCTCATTGCGAGCCAAAAGGGGGATCCGATTATTGGTCTCTTTTATAAGTACATTGAGGATCCACACAACTGTCCCATAACCACGGAAGACTGTATGGATAACGAGGAGTTACGAATTTTGATGAAAGGTAAGTCCCAATTCTCATTACAGGATGGATTACTGATAAGGACCTCGAAGAACGGTATCACACAATGGGTAGTACCTGCAGCATACCGAGGTCTGATGTTGCAACATGCACATGATGCCCCAACCGCTGGTCATCGAGGTGAGAAAATAACATACGAGTTACTACGGGACTACGCTTACTGGCCACATATGTTACAAGATGTGCAAACATATTGTCAGGGATGTCTAATCTGCCCTCAATTCCAGCCACAAGGACCCACTCATCGGGCACCGCTGATGAAAAGGGGGATGTCCATGCCATGGTCAGACATCCAAATTGACTTCATTGGACCAGTAACAACCTCATCAAAAGGAAACAAGTATATGTTAACCGTAACTTGTCTGTTCACCAAATGGGTGGAATGTTTGCCATGCAAAACATGCAGTTCAAGCGTATGTGCATCTCTGCTCATTAACCACGTATTTTCTAGATTTGGTCTTCCCCAGCGCATCGAATCCGATCGTGGAAGTCACTTCACCAGTGAGGTGATGACAAAGATGTGGGAAATCCTGGGGGTAAAGAGGAAGCTCCATATAGCTTATCGACCAGCCTCTAGTAGTGGAGTAGAACGTTACAACCAGTCCATTGTAAACATCCTGAAAAAGTTTGTCAATGAATCTGGTAAGGACTGGGATGTCAAGTTGCCTTTAGTGCTTATGGCCATCAGAGCCACCCCAAGCGCAGCAACTAAGCTTTCTCCCTTCGAGATGATCACGGGAAGGAAGATGGTGTTACCCCAGCATTTACTTTACAGAACAACGGACCATAACTTGATCAATGCTACAACATCGCATCAGTATGTGGAAAATCTACGCAAGCACCTTCAGCATGCTTTTGCATTTGCACAGAAGAATATAGAGAAAGCCGCAATGAGTGCTAAGACATACTACGATCTGAAGACTACACAGAAGGAGTATCAAATTTCCGATCGGGTATATCTCTATAACTTTGCTCGGGATCAAGTGAAGGAGAGAAAATTCCTACCTTCCTGGAAAGGTCCCTATGTCATCACTGACAAATTATCTCCAGTGGTCTACAAAATCAAAATCCCTAAGGGGGGTGAGTTTATTGAAAAATGGGTGCACATTAATCAGCTACGTGTTTGTCACCCTAGTGCGCGACTTCGAGAGATTGAAGGAGCTGGATGAAAAGAGGTGAAGAGACTTTACGGTTCCAGCTAAAGACGGAAATAAGGATTGGTATCGTATGAACTAAAAAGTGTTATCTGTTATTGTACATCTTTAACTCATACTAACCCATCCTGATGTATGTTTCCTCTGTAACAAAATGTCTCCTAACTCACCTCTGAAACCAAAACTTTCTCTGTCCAAGAAAAGAACTTATGCCAATCAGAGGTATATGGTATTAGTAACTCTTTTCTTGCAGGATAACGTTGAAAAGTGTATGTACTCATATGTGTCATACAATATTTTATAGGCGTAAGATGTCATCAAAGATGATTGCCATTATCTACGTCGTCCTGATCTTGGGGAAGGAGTTCCATGCTGAGCCGATTGCTGTACCAGGTCCTTCGTCCGGGATCATGCTACAAGATACGGCGGGGTTCATATTAACGAACAAGAGGATATTATCCCAGAAGATCTACATCAGCCTAGATCCTCGTGTCTTCGTCGGAAAACAACTCAACGTGTCTGAGATCCTGTCGACGGAGCTCCAATCCTGGTATCAGATGCACATCGGATACTCCCAAGAACGGATTACCCAAATCCTGGAACAAGCGAGGAAAACCTTAACCAGAGAGCAATTCTCTACAAGCCAAAGACCAAAGCGTTTTATTTCTGCGATCGTAGCCGCCATAATCTTTAGCGTAGTGGGCGCTGTTATTGCCACAAGTGTAACAGTCGCCAACTCCATCTCTATCAAGACATTGGAACTTGAAGTTGGTTCATTGAAAAGGAACCTATTAAACATTCATGTGGAGATGGAGAATCAAAACAAACCTTTATCGAACTTATATCCTGTTTTGCAGGATCTATAGGATGTTTGAATTTGTGTCACATCCAAGTCATGCGTTAGATAAGGTTCTCCAGAAGAACTTTAACCAGGCTCTGGTTGGAACACTATAAGCCAAGTCTACGCATCGAAGAAAATATATGGAAAGCCCTTTATTACATTCCAAATGCATTCACATTTTATGGAATATTTTGGAATGAAGGGGGATTTGTCGGGCATATTTATATCTGCGCATTAAGGTCTGACAATATTAGAACCAAAATGGAGATTCACATTACCTTTAAGAGGCCAAACTCTCTGTTGGAATAAGCCAGAGAAGGAATGGTCACTGGCATACAATGTATATTGTTTTAAAAGTTATTGCCAACAGATGTGGTATCTTAGAGATTGTAATGGGTCTCACATGAACTGTCTTAACTACCGGGGTCATGAGAGGTTATTGCTTAAAAACACTGGTTTCTCTAAACATGTCAGTCTGAGGAACAATGGGTGTTATATAGCTAAGCCATGATCTAATAAGAGACATCCATAAAACACATCTGGTGTGGAATGGGTATCTTTTCGTGTATATATATATATATATATATATATATATATATATATATATATTCCTGTGTGCATTTATTTAGCGTTTGAACTTGTTAATGATTCATATATAATATGCAATATTAATGTATTATAACCGATTAATAATGTATCTTTTTGTATTGTATCTCACTGAGAGAATATAGAGAGCTAAGTTGTATGTTCTTAAAAGAAGGATCTATTCAGAGGAACTGATGGTATTTCAAATATCATTACTCTAGCTGTGACAATTAGGTGTATACAAACCAGGGCAAAAACTAGAAGTTTATGGTTCTCTTATCTGACCATAAATAAGATGGTCTGTTGACTGTCAAAATGGATCCGTGATGTCTGGGAAAGTGATCCTAAAGTGTCAGAAAGAGTACCTCCTAATTGATTTAAGTTGGGAGAGACCAAAGGTTAAGAGGTGTAATAAAGCCGGATATATATGTTAATTCTAAAAATTGCTATATGATACAACAGTGCCATCAAGTGGTAGATGGGCAGAAGGAATGCCAATTAAATGACATCATCCCCATGATTACCATACGTAACACCCACCTTATCTAATTGGAAATCCCTAATCCAAGAGGGGATGGGCATAGATAAGGATGTGGATATCTAAACCAGTTTTGGGGGAGAGAAAGAAACTAAGATCACTTGAAAAATCACTTGAGGCAAAGAGGACTGGAGCCAAACATCACTTGGAACTTCTTCAGGGAGAACACTTGGGAATTGATACATCAGCATCACTTCACACACCAGGAACATACCACAGGACGGGATAGATCTGAATCTTGGAAAGCTGGGTCCCTTCTAAAAGCTCTTTATCCCAAAGCCAGGGGTAATGTATGATCTATTTTACTTGCAGTAATTATAAATCGCTCCAATTGGCATATAGTTGAGACCCCATTATTAGTGGGTCAATAGTGTTAAAACAATAATTTTATGGGAAATTTTAATGAACGTGCACATCATTAGAATTTCTGTAATATTGCTATCAGAGTTAAATCTCTGATCGGATTTTATTATCCGTAGTTAGGTCAACGGGCGTATTTATAAGGTGTCTCTTACTGCCATATTCTCTGATTGAGCATAAGGGATTTTCCACAGATTCATTTCTATTGTTTTTTGTTGTTGTTGTTGTTGCATTATAATATTTTGATTACCAGTATATTAATCGGTAATAATTTGATAAAAGGAAGTAGTATTATATTGTACTTAAGTCAGCCTGTAAACGGTGGAGCACCATCTTATGGTCAATTTTGATATTATCTTTGTATTTGTATGCCATGTTTTCTGCTTGTATTTATAATAAATTATATTTTGTATAATTAATTGCACCCTGTTTCATTAGCTGCACAAATTAACTTTAGATCTCATCAATAAAAGAACTGGCGTTTATATGTCCGCCAATTAAATTTTTCATTTTCCATATTTCATAAAAATATTAAATCATAATTTTTTTATGATTTCATATCTTAGATGAAATTAATACCCGACACATTGCACAATAGTTGGAAGAGAGGTTTGCAGCCAGAATTTGGGTATAAGAAGTCTTGCGGCTATCAATAGTTGTTTAAAAAGGAAGGTGGAGAGTGGAGGGTCTTTCCCATCAAACCAGGCTAATAGGGTTTTACAGGGAGAGGCCTGTACATCATTGTGACAGATCTCGCTACTAATTTCAAATATGGTTCTCCACCAATCTTGTATTCTGGGGCAGTCCCACCAAATGTGGAAAAAGGAACCTCTGTCTCTCTCGCACCTCCAACAGACATCTGAAGAGCTACCAGAGAGTAAGCAAGATTTATCTGGGGTTATGTACCATCTAGATAACAGTTTGTAGCTATTTTCCTGAATCCTAACACATCTAGAAAATTTGGTGGTGGACATAAACAGTTTGGGGAGCATGTTTAGGGGTAAATCTCTGTTTAGGTCTTTTTCCCAGTGTCGGATGAAAGATGGCTTAACTAATAAGGGAATTGATCTTAGCCTGTTGTGAATTTGTGATATAAGCTTTTTAGGCTGTTTAAGAGAATTAATAATGGATTCCATCCAAACCAATGGCCGAAGCAATTCACCCTTGCGTGTGTTGCGGAATAAGAACTGTCTAGCGTATGTAATTAGTGTTAGTCCAGTGGGCTGGGGTTTTAAAATATCAATAATTTCACTAGGAAGGATGTAACCAGGAAGGATGTAATAGGTATAGGCGAGCATCTTAGTTCTCTAGGTGTAGATGACAATCTATCTGGGGAGATTGTTCCAATCACATCTCCAACTTGTAAGAGAGGAGAAGGGAATGGGATAGAACAGTGTGTGGAAAGTAACCATTTCCAAGCATTAAGTGTAGCTCTTAAAATTGGGTAAGAAGAGGGGGTTGTAAAAGTTGGGTTTTGACATCCTAGAAGAAGCGAGCAAAAGGATCTGCCCATCAGTTGTTGTTCTAAAGAAACCCATGATTCATCAGAGTCAATGCGTAACCAATCGATTACCCTAGAAAGCAGTACTGCATTACCATAAATCTAAGGATCAGGAAGACCTATACCGCCCAGGGACACAGGTTTTGAAAGCTGGGAATAAGATATCCTAGATTTCTTACCGTTCCATATAAAAAAAAACAGAATTTTTTCCTCATCTGTTCATAGAATGACTTAGGTATAGGGATAGGCAGAACTTGTTGGAGGTATGCAAGACGAGGTATAGTCAAAGATGTCAGTAGATTCTTACGCCCAAACCACGACAGATAAGGGGTATGGTGATTGAGGTTATCTATGGCATTAAACATAGATTGGAGCAAGGGGGTTAGTTAAGCGAAAAGAGATCCGGGATGGAGGGACTTATCTTAACTCCCAGGTAGGTTAAGAAAGGGGAAGACCAGCCAAAAGGTGAATCAGTTTTTAGGGTCTGTTTGTTTGGTGGGGAAATACCTATACTCATAATTTGGGATATTTTTTTTTGTTAATTTTGAAATTAGAGATTGTGCTATAGTTTTGTAAATGTTTTTGTTTGATAGGGAGAGAAACCATGGGGTTAGTGGTCATGATCATGACGTCATCAGCAAAGGCCGCGTTGATCATTACCTTAGCAGGAGTGGATGAGTACATTGCAAAAACTGCTTGTACATAGAGACCAGGGAGGCCAAAACGCAACAGGACTTCTCTCAGGTATAACCAATTAATCCTATCAAACGCTTTTTCTGCGTCAGTACTCAAAAAAAGTAAAGGTTTTGAGAGTGCTGATGCATGACATAAGATGTTAATGACTCTAGATGTATTGTCCCTGCCTTCTCTGTTGCGAACAAACCCCACCTGGTCTCTATAAATCAAGAAGGGGATGAAATTGGCTAAACGGTTGGCTAACATTTTTGCCAAAAGCTTTAAATCTATGTTAAGAAGTGAGATAGGCCTGTAGCTGGCTCATTGTTTTGGGTCTTTCCCTTCTTTAGCAATCAGAGTAATGTGTGCAGCTGTCATGTCCCTGGGGTAGTAGTTGGTTCTGGAAAGTTTTGTAATATGAGGCCGGTAGACCGTCTGTGCCTGGACATTTACCTACAGGGATCTGGAGAAGGGCAGATGTTAGTTCATCCAGAGTAAAGTGGGAAATCAAGGCCTTCTTTTGTGAATATGTCAAAGATGGGATGGTAACTGAATCTAAGAAGGAAGATATTAGAGATTTGTGGGAATCAGGGTCTTCTGAGGGGGATAAATTATAAAGAGCTTCATAAAAATCTCGAAACTGGGCTGCAATTTGGGAGGTGGTGAATACAGTGATACCTCGGTTCACGAACGCTTCTGTTCGCGAACAACTCGGTTCACGAACAGAAAAGTTCATAAAAATATATAAAAATATACTCCGCCTCGGTTCACGAACAGGAGCCGCGGCCATTTTAATGCATGTCACATGGTCGTGACTTCCTGTAGGAAGACCGTGGAGAGAAGAAGAGACACAGAAAGAAGTACTGTGAGTACTCTGCAAACATTTTAAGTGCTTTTTGGTGTGCTTTTTAGCACATACAGTACTGTACAGTTCACTGGACACCCAATATGGCTCCCAAGAAGCATAGGGGAAAAAAAAAAGTGCGGAGCAGCAATGAAGGTGACAAGAACAGAAATGCAGGTGACAATGTGCAAAGTGGAAATGCAAGTGACAATGTGCAAAGTGGAAATGCAGGTGACAATGTGCAAAGTGGAAATGCAGGTGACAATGTGCAAAGTGGAAATGCAGGTGACAATGTGCAAAGTGGAAATGCAAGTGACAATGTGCAAAGTGGAAATGCAGGTGACAATGTGCAAAGTGGAAATGCAGGTGACAATGTGCAAAGTGGAAATGCAGGTGACAATGTGCAAAGTGGAAATGCAAGTGACAATGTGCAAAGTGGAAATGCAGGTGACAAGAATGTGCAGCGCAAGCATGGTGGCAAAAAGAAAGTGCAGAGCAGTAGTAAAGGTGACAGCAAGGTTGTGAAGAAAATAACCATTGAGCTGAAGAAGGAAATTATAGAAAAGCATGACCGTGGTATTCGTGTGACTGATCTGGCCTCGGAGTACAAGATGGCAAAGTCAACAATCTCGACTATTCTGAAAAACAAAGCCGCCATCAAAGGAGCTGATGTTGCAAAAGGAGTGACAATGTTAACCAAGCAGAGGACGCAAGTTCTGGAAGAGGTGGAAAAACTTTTGTTGGTGTGGTTGAATGAGAAACAGCTGGCAGGTGATAGCGTTAGTGAAGCTATGATCTGTGAGAAAGCCAGGAAATTGCACAGTGATTTACTGCAAAGAAGCCCCTCTACAAGTGCAGCAAGTGACGAATTTAAAGCCAGTAGGGGGTGGTTTGAAAAATTCCGCAGGAGAAGTGGCATCCACAGTGTGATTAGACATGGTGAGGCTTCCAGTTCTGACAAGGCCGCAGCAGAAGCCTACAAGTTAGACTTTGCGGAATTCATGAAGACAGAAGGATACGTCCCTCAACAAGTGTTCAACTGTGATGAAACAGGGCTCTTCTGGAAAAAAATGCCGAACAGAACCTATATCACGCAGGAGGAAAAGGCACTACCAGGGCACAAGCCCATGAAGGACAGATTGACCCTTTTGCTGTGTGCCAACGCAAGTGCCGATCTAAAAATTAAACCACTACTGGTGTACCATTCTCAGACCCCTCGTGCATTTAGGGAACAAAATGTGAACAAGGCCAGACTGCCCGTCATGTGGAGAGCCAATGCCAAAGCTTGGGTCACAAGGCAATTGTTTATGGAATGGCTGCACGAGGTGTTTGCACCCACCATCAGAAAATATCTTTCTGATAACCAGCTGCCTGAAAGGTGCCTTCTTCTGATGGACAATGCCCCGGCACACCCTCCAGCCTTGGTGGATGATATGGATGCAGAGTATGACTTCATCAAGGTAAAGTTCCTCCCCCCCAACACAACACCACTTCTGCAGCCCATGGACCAGCAAGTCATCTGCAACTTCAAGAAGCTGTACACAAAGGCGCTCTTCACTAGGTGTTTTAATGTCACTGAAGAGACGTCCTTGACTTTGAAAGAATTCTGGAAGAAACATTTCAATGTTGTCCACTGCATTAACCTCATTGACAAAGCCTGGGAAAGGTCACTCCCCGAACCCTAAATTCAGCCTGGAGGAAACTGTGGCCAGAATGTGTCGCTGAACGTGAACATGACTTTGACGGGTCTGATGCAGAGGTAGTGCAGTTAATTGTGTCCATGGGCAAGAGTATGGGTCTGGACGTTGATGGTGCTGATGTGGAAGAGCTTGTTGAGGAACATAGGGAGGAGCTGACCACGGAAGAACTTTCTGAACTCCACAGTGAGCAGCAGAGGGCACTTCTTGAGGAGCATTCCACTGAGGAAGAAGAAGAAAGGGAGGAGGTTAGCAGTGATGCCATAAAATCCATTATGCAAAAATGGAATGAGTGCCATGATTTTTTTGAAAAGCACCACCCCAACATAACTGTCGTGAACAGAGTGCTTAATCTCATGAATGATAATGTGGTCTCTCATTTTCGGAGGGTTATGCAGCGCAGGAAGAGACAAGTGACATTGGACAGATTTTTCAGACAAACTGAGCCTGCAGCTAGGAGACAAAGGAGAGAGGAAACCCCTGAAGGAGATCCCCCTGATGTCCTTATGGAGGGGGACTCTCCCTCCAAACAATAACTGCCTCCTACCTGCCTTCCTCCATGCCAGAAGTCATCTCAAGCAAGGTTAGTGTCCTCTCTTTATACATTACTATACTGTACTAATGTGTATTGTAATTTGTTTCATATTTTTGTGCTTCAAAAAACCCCAAAAAAAGGTCAGCACGGATTAACCGGATTTACATTGAACCCTATGGGAAAATGTGCCTCGGTTCGCGACCAATTCGGTTCGCGACCAGAGTCAGTTCACGAATTAAGTTCGTGAACTGAGGTATCACTGTATTGGCTCTCCTAGCGGTGAGGTTAGCTGATGTATAAAATTATTGGCTCTCCTGTTTTTTATTTTGTGCGTCATGAATTTGGAGGCCCTGTCTCCATGAGTGAAATATTTATGCTGGGAGTTAAAATAAAATTTGGCTACCTTAGTTTGTAAAAGGGCTTTCATTTCAGCCCTAAGTTTCGATAGTTCTTTAAGTTGGAGGTCCGAAAAGGAGCTCCTATGGAGCGTCTCTAGGGCTTTGATTTTTTGTTGGATGGAGTCTATTTTTTCTCCTCTGATTTTCTTCAAGAATGTACCTATGCTAATGAAGTGTCTCCTAATGTATGGTTTGTGAGAGTCCCAGAGAGATGGAGGTGAAGTAGAGGGTTGTTTGTTCAGAAGGAAATATTCCTTTAGAAGGGCCTAAATTTTGCTTCTAGATTCCGTATCTCCCAGTAGGGATTCGTTGAGACGCCAACTAAAGGCTCTCAGATGCTGTGAAGGCACGAGAATGGAGAGATAGATAGGGGCATGATCAGATAAGTGGATGGATCTAATGCTGGCTTCTGAGCACATCTGAAGATGTTCTTTGGACACAAAAAGGCAATCTAGATGATGATAGGTGTTATGGGGATGCAAGAAAAAAGTTAAATCTTTGGAGTCGGGGTGGAAGGCACGCCAGGAATCTACTAAATGCAGGTTCCACAAACCTTCCCTCATAATTCATAGGGAACATAAGGATAGGACTGATTTGTGTGAAGAAGCATCCAGTTGGGGATACAGGGTTGCATTAAGATCCCCTCCCAGGACCACCAGACCTTCCTTGAAGTATTCAATAATTGGGATAATTGAAGTAAGCCATTGTGGTTGTTTAGTATTTGGAGCATATAAATTGATAAAAGTGTATATCTGAGAGCCAATGTGACGTTTGACTAGAATATACCTTCCTTCCGGATCTTGGAGGTGACTAATATATTTAAAGGGTAATCTTCTCTGAAATCCTATGCTCACCCCACCCGAGGCAGCAGAGACCCCTCCACAATGGTACCATTGAGGAAAATATGAAAACGTCAGATTGGGGTAATGGTAAAACCTGAAGTGCATCTTCTGGAGAAAAAGGACGTTTACACCTGACTTACGCATCATGGAGAAGATCTGACTACGCTTAGAGGGGGAGTTGAAACCCTTAACATTATAGGAAGCTATATGTATGTCAGCCATATTGGTTTGGGTACCTATAGTTGCTTTTGCAAAAACGATTTCTCCAGGAAGACTCACTGTTCCACTGGATCAAGGACCGCTGCCTCAGATGGGGCGCCAGGGAACCAAAAGCAGGCCACCAATTCAGAGTTGTTGAGTGGACATAGTACCTGTACCAGGGGTAAAACCAAAAACAAGGGAAAGGGATTAAAACATCAGGTGAACAGAACTCACATTGTCCTACAATCTTGTAGGCAAAGCGATTAGGCATAAGGGGGAAAAAAGGTCTACAGACCTGAGACATGATCTCTATCACCAGAAAGCTGAGACCTGAACAGTTGTAGACAATTTCTGAGCAAAAACTAAAGGTATGGGGAACGGTGTTGTCCCTATCTATATAGAGCAAGGTTGGAAAGGACAGGAGAAGATAGAGTTTACGGTAAGATCACATTTTAGAACGGATTTTAGGTTAGTCGCTATAACACATAATCAGCAATATGAGAGTAAGGAGAGTAGAGCAAGAGGCTACTGAATAGGTTTCTCGTTAGACTTGAGAGAGTCTTTTTGGTGTTAGCTGACGGTCCCTTTTCCCGGATCTTTGTGCTTTTGGGGTCTGTTGCAGGGTAAACGGAATGATTGCAGGAACAGCAGGGAGCACAGCGAGATCCTGGTACAGTTCCCCATTTTTCACTTTCAAAGGAGGGATTTGTAGCTGTTCGTAAAGGTCTTCCAATTCAGAGTAAGTGGAGATATTTAAGCGTCGTCCATCCTGGGAAAACGATATACCAAAAGGAAAGTTCCACTTATATTGGATTTTGTGAGTACCCAGCCACTCCGCCAGGGGCTTCAGGGCTCTGCGCTTTCTGAGAGTAGATGGGGCTAAGTCTTGATAGACTGTGATCTGTGACCCCTCATAGGAAAAATCGGAGCGATTCCTTGCTGCCTCTTGGACCGCCGCTTTAACTTGAAAATTCAGGAATTTACAAATTACAAATCATATTTTTGTGCTTCAAAAAACCCCAAAAAAAGGTCAGCACGGATTAACCGGATTTACATTGAACCCTATGGGAAAATGTGCCTCGGTTCGCGACCAATTCGGTTCGCGACCAGAGTCAGTTCACGAATTAAGTTCGTGAACTGAGGTATCACTGTATTGGCTCTCCTAGCGGTGAGGTTAGCTGATGTATAAAATTATTGGCTCTCCTGTTTTTTATTTTGTGCGTCATGAATTTGGAGGCCCTGTCTCCATGAGTGAAATATTTATGCTGGGAGTTAAAATAAAATTTGGCTACCTTAGTTTGTAAAAGGGCTTTCATTTCAGCCCTAAGTTTCGATAGTTCTTTAAGTTGGAGGTCCGAAAAGGAGCTCCTATGGAGCGTCTCTAGGGCTTTGATTTTTTGTTGGATGGAGTCTATTTTTTCTCCTCTGATTTTCTTCAAGAATGTACCTATGCTAATGAAGTGTCTCCTAATGTATGGTTTGTGAGAGTCCCAGAGAGATGGAGGTGAAGTAGAGGGTTGTTTGTTCAGAAGGAAATATTCCTTTAGAAGGGCCTAAATTTTGCTTCTAGATTCCGTATCTCCCAGTAGGGATTCGTTGAGACGCCAACTAAAGGCTCTCAGATGCTGTGAAGGCACGAGAATGGAGAGATAGATAGGAGCATGATCAGATAAGTGGATGGATCTAATGCTGGCTTCTGAGCACATCTGAAGATGTTCTTTGGACACAAAAAGGCAATCTAGATGATGATAGGTGTTATGGGGATGCAAGAAAAAAGTTAAATCTTTGGAGTCGGGGTGGAAGGCACGCCAGGAATCTACTAAATGCAGGTTCCACAAACCTTCCCTCATAATTCATAGGGAACATAAGGATAGGACTGATTTGTGTGAAGAAGCATCCAGTTGGGGATACAGGGTTGCATTAAGATCCCCTCCCAGGACCACCAGACCTTCCTTGAAGTATTCAATAATTGGGATAATTGAAGTAAGCCATTGTGGTTGTTTAGTATTTGGAGCATATAAATTGATAAAAGTGTATATCTGAGAGCCAATGTGACGTTTGACTAGAATATACCTTCCTTCCGGATCTTGGAGGTGACTAATATATTTAAAGGGTAATCTTCTCTGAAATCCTATGCTCACCCGACCCGAGGCAGCAGAGACCCCTCCACAATGGTACCATTGAGGAAAATATGAAAACGTCAGATTGGGGTAATGGTAAAACCTGAAGTGCATCTTCTGGAGAAAAAGGACGTTTACACCTGACTTACGCATCATGGAGAAGATCTGACTACGCTTAGAGGGGGAGTTGAAACCCTTAACATTATAGGAAGCTATATGTATGTCAGCCATATTGGTTTGGGTACCTATAGTTGCTTTTGCAAAAACGATTTCTCCAGGAAGACTCACTGTTCCACTGGATCAAGGACCGCTGCCTCAGATGGGGCGCCAGGGAACCAAAAGCAGGCCACCAATTCAGAGTTGTTGAGTGGACATAGTACCTGTACCAGGGGTAAAACCAAAAACAAGGGAAAGGGATTAAAACATCAGGTGAACAGAACTCACATTGTCCTACAATCTTGTAGGCAAAGCGATTAGGCATAAGGGGGAAAAAAGGTCTACAGACCTGAGACATGATCTCTATCACCAGAAAGCTGAGACCTGAACAGTTGTAGACAATTTCTGAGCAAAAACTAAAGGTATGGGGATATCACGATCGGCGTAACTGTCACATACGTAACACGGAGGGAGGAAAAGAGGGAGGCCCTGCCCTAGTGAGAGGGAAGGTGGTGACCCCTGACTCACCTTGCGTCTGGCACCTGGCTGCCCTGTCGTCCCTAGACGGGTTCCTCACCCGTACGCCGATCACGTGCCTAAAACCCTGGCTTTCCCTAGGATGAGCCCTAGATAGTGAACAGGGCGGTGGGAACACTAGTCCGCACCACTAGCTCTAGAGGAAAACACCAAGGGGAGGACAGACAATACAAACTAAACATATAATCCCAGGTGGGCAACAACAGGAGACAACAAAAGCCCAACAGGGATCCGGAGGGTAGCACTCTGGAACAACAACCAGATTCTCAGCTCCAGTGGGTCAGCATAGATGTCCAGGCAGGAAGCTCTATAACTGGCAACAAGAGAAGTGTGAGAGGAGAATATAAGGAGGTTGGGAGTGGCAGACAAGAAACAGCTGAGGAGGAGAAGCTACGGATCCCTGAGTGAGACAAAAAGGATAGCAAGGCAAACACAGAAAACAAACACTAAGAAACACCGTGATCTTTAGACATAGAGCGCGCAGCCACCCGCTGCGACTTCCTGACCCCGGGTATAACGGAGTCAGACGTGGCTCTTGACACCCTCGTGACAGTACCCCCCCTTTCACGAGGGGCCTCCGGACACTCAGGACCAGGTCTCTCCGGATGAGAGACATGGAAAGCCTGAATCAACCTGTTGGCGTTTACCTCTGACGCTGGAACCCACATTCTTTCCTCGGGACCGTAACCCCTCCAATGCACCAGATACTGAAGAGAGCGGCGGACCCGACGAGAATCAACAATTCTGGATATTTGAAACTCCAGATTACCATCCACAACAACAGGAGGAGGTGGCAGCGGTGATGGTTCTAGAGGTGGAACATACTTCTTGAGTAACGACTTATGGAAGACGTTATGGATCTTAAAAGTCTGAGGTAGCTCCAGGCGAAAAGCCACAGGGTTAATGACGGCTACAATTTTATAAGGACCAATGAACCTAGGACCCAGTTTCCAAGAGGGAACCTTCAACTTAATATTCCTAGTAGACAACCACACATAGTCATTCACTCCTAGGTCCGGACCTGGCGACCGTTTCTTATCGGCCATGCATTTGTATTTACCACTCATATTTTTCAAGTTAGCTTGCACCTTCTGCCATACCGATGAAAGAGATGAAGAAAACCGTTCCTCTTCGGGAACCCCAGAAGACCCCCCCTCTTTGAAAGTACAAAATTGGGGATGAAAACCGTATGCACCAAGAAATGGTGACTTGCCAGTGGATTCCTGACGGCGATTATTTATGGCAAACTCGGCTAACGGTAAATATGATGACCACACCTCTTGGTTTTCAGACGCAAAACACCTTAAATATGTTTCTAGGTTTTGGTTGGTACGCTCAGTCTGTCCATTCGACTGAGGATGGAAAGCTGAGGAAAAGGATAAGTGTACCCCTAAACGGGTACAAAAAGCTTTCCAAAACTTAGAAATAAACTGGGTTCCCCGATCCGAAACCACATCGGAAGGGACCCCGTGAAGCTTCACGATTTCACTGATAAACACCTGAGCAAGAGTCTTAGCATTAGGAAGTGCGGGTAGCGCAATAAAGTGTACCATTTTGCTAAACCTGTCTACTACTACCAAGATAACTGTTTTACCCGCAGACAAAGGTAAGTCAGTGATGAAATCCATTGATAGATGTGTCCATGGCCTATTGGGGATGAAAAGTGGCAATAAAGACCCTGCTGGACGTGTATGAGAGACTTTCGCGCGTGCACAAGTAGAACAAGTAGACACGAAATCTATTACATCCTGACGCAACCTTGGCCACCAAAAACGACGAGACAATAGCTCCAAGGTTGCTTTACTACCCGGGTGCCCAGCAAGTGCCGAATTATGATGTTCCTTCAATAACTCAAGACGCAGGTTTAACGGTACAAACAATTTCTCTGAGGGGCAAGAGGCCGGGGCGTCCCCCTGGGCCTCTAACACCTTTCCCTCTAGAACAGAGTGTACAGCCGAGACAACCACTCCTCTTTGTAAAATAGGTACCGGATCACTAACATTACCCCCTCCAGGGAAACTACGAGACAATGCGTCTGCCTTGGTATTTTTTGCCCCAGGACGATAGGTGATTACAAAGTTAAATCTGGTAAAGAATAGCGACCACCTAGCTTGTCTAGGGGTGAGACGCTTAGCCGATTCTAGGTACAGAAGGTTTTTGTGATCCGTAATTACCGTGACGGGGTGGATTGCTCCCTCTAAGAAGTGACGCCACTCTTCAAACGCCAGTTTAATCGCCAACAGTTCCCTATTTCCAATATCATAGTTCTTTTCTGCTGCAGATAATTTTTTGGAAAAGAAAGCGCAAGGACGCCATTTGCCAGGAGACGGACCCTGAGACAATACAGCCCCCACTCCCACCTCCGACGCATCAACTTCAACAATAAAAGGCTGGGAGACATCAGGTTGAATTAGAACAGGTGCCGAGGTAAATCTCTCTTTTAGAGAAGAAAATGCAATTTTAGCGGCGTCAGACCATTTAGAAAAATCAGTCCCCTTCCTAGTCATGTCAGTAAGGGGTTTAACGATCACTGAATAATTTTTAATAAACTTTCTGTAGAAATTTGCGAAACCCAAAAACCGTTGTAGAGCTTTAAGGTTCTCAGGAAGATCCCAATCTAAAATTGCCTGGACCTTCCCAGGATCCATACGGAAACCTGAAGCAGATAATAGATATCCCAGGAATTGTATTTCCTGAACGGCGAAGACACATTTTTCAATTTTCGCATATAATTTATTCGTCCGTAGGACCTGCAGTACTTGCCTGACATGTACTTCATGTGTTTTCAGATCAGCCGAATAAATTAAGATATCATCTAGGTATATGACTACAAACCTGCCGATGAGATGACTAAAAATATCATTAACGAAATGTTGGAAGACAGCAGGGGCATTGGTCAGACCGAAAGGCATGACTAAATTTTCGTAATGCCCCTCAGGGGTGTTAAAAGCTGTCTTCCACTCATCCCCTTCCTTGATACGAATCAGATTGTAGGCCCCCCTAAGATCAAGTTTGGAGAACCACCTAGCACCCGCAATCTGATTAAAAAGGTCAGGAATGAGAGGAAGAGGGTATGGGTCTCGGACGGTTATCCGGTTTAGCTCACGGAAATCTAGGCAAGGACGCAGGCCCCCATCTTTCTTTTTAACAAAGAAAAACCCTGCAGCCACGGGTGAAGAAGAGGGTCTGATGTGTCCCTTGGCCAGACTCTCGGAGATATAATCTTTCATGGCTTGTCTCTCGGGACCCGAAAGATTATACAACCTGGACTTGGGTAATTTTGCACCGGGAATCAGGTTAACCGGGCAATCATAAGGACGGTGAGGTGGTAGCTTCTGACAACCCTTTTCAGAAAAAACGTCCTCAAAGTCCGAAATAAATGTAGGTAGGGAAGCTATGGAGGCGATTAAGCAATTGTTATTTAAGCAATTCTCTCTGCAATGCTCACTCCACTCCAATATCTCCCTGGCCTGCCAATCCACCACTGGATTGTGCGCTACCAACCAGGGAAGACCCAATACCACAGGAGAGGGAAGGCCCTCCAGAACGTAACATGAAAGACGCTCCTTATGGTGGTCCCCTACCCGAAGATGTAAGTTATGGACAACGTGAGTGAGGTTTCTCTGAGACAGAGGAGCAGAGTCAATAGCGAATATGGGAATGGGTCTCTGCAGCGTACAGAGATACAAACCCATAGTGCGGGCAAAATGGGCATCTATCAAATTTACCCCTGCACCACTGTCTAGAAAAAAAGAAATAGACTCCGTCTTAACACCAAAAACAATAACCGCTGGCAACACAAATTGAGATGTTCGTATGGAGGAAACGTATACCCCCCGGCTGACATCCTCCGCACAGCCTGGGGTTAGTAGTTTTCCGACGTTTTTTTGTTTTTGGGAAAAGGAGGGACAGACATTAATGAAATGACCCTTCCCCCCACAGAAAAAACAAGCCCCCCACCTACGGCGAACCTCAGGAGGACGGACCTGACGAGAAGTTCCTCCTAGCTGCATAGACTCATCCAAGTCCGTACAGACTAACTGCTGCTTGGGAGAGGTTACCGATTGCTCAGGAATTTTCGATCTCTCCCTAAGACGTCTATCTATCCTGATAGAGAGGGACATAACAGCATCAAGGGAGAGGGGGGTCTCATACAGCGCCAGCGCATCCTTAACCCTTTCAGATAACCCAGAGCAGAACTGACTCCTGAGAGCCGGGTCGTTCCACTGAGTATCCGTAGCCCACCTGCGGAACTCTGAGCAATATTCCTCTGCTGGCCGATCTCCCTGTAGGAGTCTCCGTAACTTCGACTCAGCCAGGGCGACACGGTCAGGGTCATCATATATGAGACCCAAAGCCCCAAAAAATCCCTCCACTGACCGGAGAGCCTGGGAACCAGGGGGTAACGAGAACGCCCAGGATTGCGGGTCCCCCTGAAGCAGGGAAATAACAATCCCCACCCGCTGTTCTTCATTACCTGAGGAGTAAGGGCGCAGCTTAAAATATAATTTGCAGGCCTCACGGAACAACACAAATTTGTCCCTTCCCCCAGAGAATCTGTCAGGAAGAACAACCTTGGGTTCTGTAACAACCTGGTTACCCATAGCAACCGCTGGGCTTACGGTCTGCTGCATTTGCTGCTGCTGTTGGAGGACAGACGCCTTCAATCCTGCCACCTCCAAAGACAGGCCTTGAAGCTGTTTTGCCAAAGCAGCAATAGGATCCATATTGGATTCTAAGTAGAGAAAAAAAAATTAAATATATTTTTTTTTTTTTTTTTTTTTTTTTTTTTTTCTTCTCAAAAAATAAGGGCCAGTTATAATATCACGATCGGCGTAACTGTCACATACGTAACACGGAGGGAGGAAAAGAGGGAGGCCCTGCCCTAGTGAGAGGGAAGGTGGTGACCCCTGACTCACCTTGCGTCTGGCACCTGGCTGCCCTGTCGTCCCTAGACGGGTTCCTCACCCGTACGCCGATCACGTGCCTAAAACCCTGGCTTTCCCTAGGATGAGCCCTAGATAGTGAACAGGGCGGTGGGAACACTAGTCCGCACCACTAGCTCTAGAGGAAAACACCAAGGGGAGGACAGACAATACAAACTAAACATATAATCCCAGGTGGGCAACAACAGGAGACAACAAAAGCCCAACAGGGATCCGGAGGGTAGCACTCTGGAACAACAACCAGATTCTCAGCTCCAGTGGGTCAGCATAGATGTCCAGGCAGGAAGCTCTATAACTGGCAACAAGAGAAGTGTGAGAGGAGAATATAAGGAGGTTGGGAGTGGCAGACAAGAAACAGCTGAGGAGGAGAAGCTACGGATCCCTGAGTGAGACAAAAAGGATAGCAAGGCAAACACAGAAAACAAACACTAAGAAACACCGTGATCTTTAGACATAGAGCGCGCAGCCACCCGCTGCGACTTCCTGACCCCGGGTATAACGGAGTCAGACGTGGCTCTTGACACCCTCGTGACAGGGGAACGGTGTTGTCCCTATCTATATAGAGCAAGGTTGGAAAGGACAGGAGAAGATAGAGTTTACGGTAAGATCACATTTTAGAACGGATTTTAGGTTAGTCGCTATAACACATAATCAGCAATATGAGAGTAAGGAGAGTAGAGCAAGAGGCTACTGAATAGGTTTCTCGTTAGACTTGAGAGAGTCTTTTTGGTGTTAGCTGACGGTCCCTTTTCCCGGATCTTTGTGCTTTTGGGGTCTGTTGCAGGGTAAACGGAATGATTGCAGGAACAGCAGGGAGCACAGCGAGATCCTGGTACAGTTCCCCATTTTTCACTTTCAAAGGAGGGATTTGTAGCTGTTCGTAAAGGTCTTCCAATTCAGAGTAAGTGGAGATATTTAAGCGTCGTCCATCCTGGGAAAACGATATACCAAAAGGAAAGTTCCACTTATATTGGATTTTGTGAGTACCCAGCCACTCCGCCAGGGGCTTCAGGGCTCTGCGCTTTCTGAGAGTAGATGGGGCTAAGTCTTGATAGACTGTGATCTGTGACCCCTCATAGGAAAAATCGGAGCGATTCCTTGCTGCCTCTTGGACCGCCGCTTTAACTTGAAAATTCAGGAATTTACAAATTATGTCCCTGGGGGATTCTTCTGGCTTAGGCTTGGGACGAAGCGCTCTGTGAGCACGCTCTAAAATTATTTCATGCTCAAAATCAGGGCCCACAAGCAGGGAGCAAATAGATTTAACTGTGGAGGGAACGTCACCTGATTGAACGGCTTCAGGGATCCCTCTGAAGCACAGATTGTTTTGGCGCCCTCTGTTTTCCTTGTCTTCCAGGGCGTTGTGCAGGTCATTGAAATAAGCGCTGCATTTTCGGAGGGAGTTAGTTGTGGCCATCTGATGATCCAGAATTAAGGCCTGGTGCGATTCGAATGTCTCTACTCTGTCCCCCACTTGCCTCATTTCTTGACGTAGAGTGGAGATTTCGTCAAGTACAGGCTCCATAGCCTTGCAGAGGGCATGTTTCAAGTAGTACCTGGTGATGGGGAGCGAACCTTTGCTCTGAGGCTCCTCCGTGTCGCTTTCTTCCTCCGATCTTTCCAGCGATCGCTCCGGAGTTTTCTGAGCGTGAGCCGGCATAATCTTTGATTCCCGTGCCACAAATGAGGAAGCAGCCATTTTTATGAATTTATCAATTTTTCCTGATGTGGCTTGTATTTTGTTGGAGGTAGGATGTTCTCCATCTGTAGCGTTCCCGATCTTTACCATTGTTAGCTTTGTTCAGGCAATTTGCTGGCTGTATCAGGTGCATATAGAGATCAGTGTTACGGAGCTCAGGGAAGTGCGGCCATCTCAGACCGGCGCAAGCTCCGCCCCCGAAACATATGCCTAATGGTTGTTGATGAAATAGATAATTTCTCTGCGGCAGCATAAAATTTAGCCAAAGGTCTACATCTTTAGCTCCCCATGTTAAATTTGGGTAAACTGCCAATTTTAGTCTATATGGCTCATCATAATTAAGCTTCTTATAGGCTTCCAATATTCTAAGTAATAGAATAAGCTGCTGCAATATGAAGATTGTTTCTCTCCCAGCACTGCAGCATAAATGCAGAAAGCCTGAAACCAGTTTAAAAAGTTTTTTTTGTTGATTGGGCTTTCTGTCGTCTTCTTCTTTTTTGTGGCTTTTTACCGAATCTTTTGCAGATGGCAATAAAGCGAATAAATCAACATATTCCCTCCTCCAGATTTTCTCTTTAATCTGTTGATATAGATGAAAACCAAGGGGAGAAATTTGACATGGCATGGCATCTTTTAAAGATGTTTCCCTAATTCCCGCACTATTTTCAATGGAAGGAATAGTACATTTTTCATTATTAATTCTCATCCTATCAATCAGAGACCTCATCAATAATATTTGGTGTTTCATCAATAATTGTTGGTGTTTCATTGAATGTGGATACTACAGAATCATTGTCATTTATTGACCATACTGATTCTGCTCGGTGCTGAGTGTCATGCTTTGATAGGAATGAGATGAAGTCATTAAAGAGCTGCATCTTATCCCTATCAAAATTTCCATCAGTGGTAGAGTTGAAAGTGTTATCACTAATAGAGCCCTGCAAGAAGCAGTCACTATTCAGTGTATGTGCAGATAAGTTCTCACCAACACTTGTATCCTGCGTAGTAGACGCGTGCCTGGCAGTTGAAGTCTTGCTAGCAGTCTTGACAGTTGCTTGTAGTGACAGTTGCTGTACCTTGCGCTGTTTATCTCTTGGCCTCGAGCTGAGTTGTGCAGAAGAATTGGTATTCCTGCCTTTAGGGGGGAAATTTTACGGAGAATAACTTCTTTTTTCTTTTCTAGCTCTCTTAAATCCGACTAGTGGAAATCCTTCCTCTAGAGAGCACTTGTGGATGACGTCAGGCTGAGACGGCTCTGCGCTCCTTGGTAAGAAGGCAGCGCAGACCGTGTTAGATGATTGCACATCAGATGGATTTCCAGAGCTGCGGATATCTTCTTGTAAGCAGCAATGCAGCCATTGTTCACCTCCAGCTGATTCTGCCTTAGCGATTAGTTGTTTTAGCAATTCCTCCATGCTGGTGTCTTCTCTCTACAGGTCTTGGTTTCTTCTCTGCCGCTCACCAACTGTGCAGATAACCAACAAATATTTATTTTATAGGTACTCACGTGGGGACCGTTGCTTTCTTTTCCGAACGACATGAAGACAAGACTTCCTTTCAAGATCAGACTGCACCAAGGCATCTGTTACAGGTAAGAAATAATACTTTATATTATACCACACACATGCAATTAAGCGGTGTCATGACACCATATCACCCCTTAATCAGGGGTGTATCTATCACAAGGCAAACAAGGCATTTGCATAGGGCGGCACTTGAAAAGGGGGCGGCAAAATGCCTTGATTGCTTAGTGATAGTTACAATATATGCTAAATATATTTTTTGCTCCTTGTCCGATCCTTCACTATGCGAGCGGCATCGCCGGCGCCGCATAGTGAAGGAGTTGAAAAACTTACTTCCTCCCCCTCCTGACTTCCTCCCGACCTCCCCTGCCTTTTGCGTCCTCACGTTGCCGTTGTGACGGCACATGGAGGTGGAGTCACGGGCCAGCAACGCTAGGGTGAGCCTTATCTCCTCCAAGTGCAGAGCGGATCCTGCACACGGTCACCGTGAACACTGAGGCCAGGCCCCGGCCACCAATGCACTGATCCCTGAGCCTGATGTCTTCAAAAACTGTAAGTACTTAAATTACAGTAATTCACAAAAAATCAATTACTTAGTTGTTTTATGGGGTAAGGGGGTTGGGACCTGTTGGGTGGTTAGAGAGGGGAGAATTAGGGAGGGATTAATACTGTACTAACTCTAGATGCACATTGTTTTTTAACAAGGAAGGGGTGGGTCAGATTTATATTAGGGAGTGCCTGAGTTTAGTCTCGCCTAGGGGAGCACAAAACCAAGATACACCACTGCCCTTAATTGCATTCGCAATAAGGTCTGTCCAGTATCTCTGGACAGACAGTATCACACAGGATAAGATTAGATACACAGCTCAGCAGACAGTATCACACAGAAGAGGATTAGATACACAGCTCAGCAGACATTTTCACACAACATAAGATTATATACACTGCTCTGCAGACAGTATCACACAGGATAGGATTAGATACACAACTTAGCAGACAGTATCACAAGGATAGGATTAGATATACAGCTCAGCAGGCAATATCACAAGGATAGGATTAGATATACAGCTCAGCAGACAGTATCACAAGGATAGGATTAGATACACAGCTCAGCAGACAGTATCACACAATATAGGATTAGATACAAAGTTCAGCAGACAGTATCACACAGAATATGATTAGATACATAGCTCAGCGGAGGTGCTGTAGAGATCACTGTTATGGGGATACTGTCGATATCTTTTAACGACACACCAGAAACATTAAATGAAATAGATGAAACATACCCCAGCGAAGCGGGGTCCTTCTGCTAGTATAAAAATGAGTTTCTGTTTGTCCTAACGTCTGTCTGTCTGTCTGTCCTTTATGCGTGACCAAACGACTGAACCAAATTTGGCACACAGGCACATCAGGTGTCCGGGAAGGTTTTAGACCGGGTCTCAGCTCTCTAGGACGTACCGCTCCTGAGATATTCCCAAAATATGACCTGCATTAGCCAATACAAGCCTGCAAGTCTTTCTCTTCAAATCCCAACTGCCATAAACACGGTTACATGACCCTAGAAGCTTGCGGGCTCCTAGTCTACACATACACACAGTTTTACTCCAGGTTTCCAGACATTTTTCTTCACTGCTGTAGGTAAACTTTAGGCTAGGGCTACAGAACGACATATGTTGCTTGACAATATGTCTCACGACACATAGGGCACAACTACACTGACAATTGACAATTTTTATAATGATACTCTATGGTGCTGCACTGTGACATGCGACATGCTGCGACTGTGACACGTCACAGTCGCAGCATATCGCATGTAGCAGTGTGACACCATAGCCTATCATTATAAAAATTGTTGTGCGACATTGGTGCAACAAAATGTCACGTGACACATGTCATGTAGCCCTAGCCTTAAAGGGACATTGTGCTGTAGAGGTCACTGTTTAGGGGGCAGGGGACACTATTAAAAGGGCATCTGCTGTGGAGGTCACTGTTAAAGGGCAGGGGCCACTATTAAAAGGGCAGCTGCTGTGAAGTTCACTGTGAAAGGGGAGGGCACTGTGGAGGTCACTGTTAAAGGGGCATTCACTGTGGATACTGTGGATGTTACTGTTAAGCTACAGGCTTCTTTGGAGGTCACTGTTAAAGGGGCGGGCACTGTGGAGGTGACTGTTAAGGGGGCAGGGGCCAATATGGGCAGGGGCCAATATTAAAGGGGCGGCTGCTGTGGAAGTCACTGTTAAGTCAGCAGGGCACTGTGGAGGTCACTGTTAAGGGAATGGAGTACTGTGGCAGTCACTGTTAAAGGGACGGGTGCTGTAGAGGTCTCTGTTAAGGGGGCAGGAAACAGTGGAGGACACAAATAAGGGGACGGTCCCCTATGGTGGTCAGTGTTAAAGGGAACTTGTCACCTCCCAAAACCATCTCAAGCCGCCAGCAGTACTTGCATGTAGCCAGCAGCATGTTTCTGTTTCTTTCTTCCTGAAGGCAGATGTAGCAAAAGTACTGAAAACATTGCTTTATCCCCTGCCCGGTGCGCTTCTCCACACATGCTTGAAGGCAAGGAGGCAGCGACCTCCTTCCTTCAAGTCACGGTAACCACGCCCCCTTCCCTGCCCCTTTGCTGTGACTGACAGCGCTTATGCAGAGAGTTTGGCAAAGCCAGCCGAACTGCCAGTTACAGTCACAGCAAAGGGACAGGGAAGGGGGCGTGGTTACCGTGACTTGAAGCAAGGAGTCCGCTGCCCCTTGACTTCAAGCATGTGTGGAGAAATTCGCCGCGTTTTCAGTAGTTTTGCTTCATCTGCCTTCAGGAAGAAAGGCATCACACTGCTGGCTACACACAGTTACTGCTGGTGGCTTGGGATGGTTTGGGGAGGTAACAGGTTCCCTTTAAGGGGCAGGGTGCTGTATAAGTCACTGTTAAGGGGGCGGGCCCCTGAGGAGGTTAATGTCAAGAGAGTGGGGTGCTGTGAAACTCACTGGTAAAGGGGCAAGCTTCTGTGAAGCTTCAAAGTTAGGGGGATGGGCTGCTGTGGAGGTCCCATCTTAAGAAGGCAGGGCACTGTGGGGGGTCAGTATTAAGGGGCAGGGTTCTTTAGAGGTCACTGTTATGGGGGATATTGTCAATATCCTTTAATGACACACAGAAACATTAAAGGGGTTCTGCACTTTCATTTAACTGATGATCTATCCTCAGGATAGATCATCAGCATCTGACCGGCGGGGGTCCGACTCCCGGGACCCCCACCGATCAGCTGTTTGAGAAGGCAGGGTGTGCCACCAGAGCTGCGGCCTTCTCTCTGTTTACCGCCGGGCCGCCGGCCCACTGACGTCACGACTAGTATCAGATAGCGTGGGCTGGGCTAAGCTCTGTTCACTTGAATAGAGCTTAGCCGCGCCCACGCTAGTTGATACTAGTCGTGATGTCAGTGGGCCGACGGTAAACAGTGGAGTGCCGCTGCCTTCTGAAACAGCTGATCGGCAGGGGTCCCGGGTGTCGGACCCCTGCCAATCAGAAGCTGATGATCTATCCAGAGGATAGATCATCAGTTAAATGAAAGCGCAGAACCCCTTTAAATTAAATAGATGAAAT
The DNA here is from genome assembly GCF_014858855.1 of Bufo gargarizans. NCBI lineage: Eukaryota > Metazoa > Chordata > Amphibia > Anura > Bufonidae > Bufo > Bufo gargarizans. The sequence goes on from NC_058081.1 coordinate 668,230,468, forward strand.
ATAACCATCCGAAGCCGGGTCCTTCTGATAGTCTTATAGAAATAAAAGTGAGTTTCTGTCTGTCTGGATGTCTGTCTGTTCTTTATGTGTGACCACAAGACTGGACCGATCCTCGCCAAATTTGGCATACAGGTACATCAGGTGTCCGGGAAGGTTTTAGACTGGGTCTCAGCATACTAGGATGTACTGTTCCTGAGATATTCCCCAAAAAATGACCTGCAATAGCCAATGCAAGCCTGCCATACACACAGTTTTTCAGTATAACAAACCAGCAATTTTTCTTCACTGCTGTAGGTCAGTTTTAGGCTAGGGCTACAGGACGACTACAAGTCGCACGACACATAGGGCACAACTAGGCTGCTACATGCATCCATCTTGGATAGATTTCTTGTGGCTGTCGTGTCATAGTCACAGCATGTCGCATGTTGCAGTGCGACATCATAGCCTATCATTATAAAAATTGTGAGACAAAATGTCGCGCAACACATATCGTCGTGTAACCCTAACATTAAAGTGGCAGGGTGCTGTGGAGGTTACTGTAAAAGGGTCGGGAGCTGTGGAGGTCGCTGTTAAAGATGGGGGCACTGTGGGGGTCACTGTTAAAGGGGAGTGCACTGTGGAAGTCACCGTTAAAGATATAGGCACTGTCGAAGTCACTGTTAAAGGGGCGGGCACTGTGGAGTTCACTGTTAAAGACGTGGGCACTGAGGAGGTCACTGTTAAAGGGGCGGGCACTGTGGAGGTCACTGTTAAAGATACGGGCACTGTGGAGGTCACTGTTAAAGGGGTGAGCACTTTGGAGGTCACTGTTAAAGGGGCAAACACTGTGGAATTCACTGTAAAGGGGCAGGGGCAACTATTAAAGGGGCAACTGCTGTGGAGGTCACTGTTATGTCAGCAGGATACTATGATGTCACTGTTAAGGCAGGGGGTACTGTGGAGGTCACTGTTAAGGAGGTGGGCCACTGATTACATCAATGTCATGGCGCCATATGTGTGGAGCAGGCACAGACTGTTAGTGACACCAAATGCTAGCTAATAGGGCCACAAAAGTCCTTTTAAAGACTGGAATAGGTGTGCTATCGATAAGTGTGACTTACTGAGGGGTGTAATATACTTATAATATACTTTCTAAAATAGAAAGTATATTATAGTGCATTTGTATTGTGCAGCAGTTGTGTGCGGTTCTGCTGCAATACCGCAGCCACACAGAGTGCCAAACGCTATTGGAACAACTAATTTCTACTGGTGTGCTATACCAGTTGCCCCCCCAAAAAAACAAATTAAAGCAAGGGTGTTATATATACCAATAATATACTTTCTATATAGTGCATTTGAGTAGTGCAGCATTTGTTTGCAGTTTTGCTGCATTATCGCAGCTACAGATAGTGACAAACACCAATGGAACAAATATTTTCAAATGGTGTGATATTCCAGTTGCCCTTCCAAAAAACTAATTGAAGCAGGGGTGCTATATACCAATTATATACTTTCTATATAGTGCATTTAGGTAGTGCAGCATTTGTTTGCGGTTTTGCTGTGTTATGGCAGCAACAGATAGTGACAAACGCCATTAGAACAAGTAATTTCTACTGGTGTGATATACCAGTTGCCCTCCAAAAAACGGATTGAAGCAGGGGTGTTATACAACAATAATATACTTTCTATATAGCACATTTAGGTAGTGCAGCATTTGTTTGCGGTTTTGCTGCATTACCGCAGCTACACAGAGTGACAAACGCTATTGGAACAAATAATTTCTACTGGTGTGATATACCAGTTGCCCTCCAAAAAACTGATTGAAGCAGGGGTGTTATATACTAATTATATACTTTCTACATAGTGCATTTGGGTATTGCAGCATTTGTTTGAGGTTTTGTTGCGTTACCTCAGCTACACAGAGTGACAAATGATATTAGAACAAATAATATTCTACTAGTGTAATATACCATTTGCCCCCCAAAAACTGGTTGAAGCAGGGGTGTGATATTTCAATTATATGCTTTCTATATAGTGTATTTAGGTAGTGCAGCATTTGTTTGCAGTTTTCCTGCGTTACCGCAGCTACACAGTGTGCCAAACGCTATTGGAGCAAATTATTTCTACTGGTGTGATATTCCAGTTGCCCCCCAAAAAAAGTGATTGAGGCAGGTGTGTGATATACCTTCTTACACAAATACTGCTCTTCTATAGGGACTTTTGTCACAGGGTAATTTTGAAAATGACAGGCAGAGGAAGAGGCAGGCCATCACGTAGGCGTGGTAGGGGTTGGGCAGGTCCACCAGGTCGGAGCCTAAGTGGGAATTACGTCAAAGGATGCACCAGACTTGGTTAAGTGGCTCACTCAGTCTTACGCTTCTGCACCCTTCTTATCGTCTCTATCTGCACCCTCTTCACTCTCTGCTGTGTGCACCCCCAAAGACACTACCAACACCACCACCATATCCCCTCCGCTCATGTTAGAGGAATAATTTTATCATCCATACCCAGAACTTACTGTTGTGCAGCTATTCTTGGCATCGGATAAGGAAGAGGAGGTATCAATGGTCACCACCCAGCAGTCTGACGACAGTACCCAGATAAGCCCAAGGATGGTGGTCCCCACTGTTGCTGCCTACTCCGAGATCTCTAATGTCAGTGGTGGGGAAAGTGAAGATGAACTGTCGATGGACGTCACATGGGTGCCCACAAGAGAGGAAGAGGAGGGGAGTTCAGAGGGAGAGACGGAGCAGCAGATAGGGAGGAGAAGGAGAAAAAGCAGGCAGAACTTACAGTGCACAGGAGACAAAAAGCAGACTACTAATGTATCTGGAACAAGCCATCCACTATGGACAGTAACATCTGGCGCTCCCAGGACGCCTCCACAGTGTGGGCTTTTTTTAACGTATCTGCTGCTGGCAATAGTGTTGCAATCTGCATCCTTTGCTGTCAACACATAAGTCGCAGAAAGCCCAACACTCACCTACAGACGACCGCCTTAAGAAAGCACCTGGCCTCTCATCACCGAGCCCAGTAGGGAGTAACACCACAAAGCTACACTCACGGCGCTCCTCATCCTGCCTCTTCTCCTTCTCCTCTCTCCTCCCATTTGTCCTCCACTCCACCTTCCACCGCGCAGTCGTCACGTTCATCTGGCAAAAGGCAGGCTTCAATGGCCCAGATGTTCAAGCGAAATTAGATGATGACGCCAGATAACCCTCTTCCGCAACGGCTGACCCCTGGCTTGTCGGAACTGCTAGCCAGCCAACTACTGCCATATAAACTGGTGGACTCGGAGGCATTTAGAGAATTTGTGGCCACTGGCACACCTTAATGGAAGGTCCCCGGAAGGAAATATTTCTCCCAGAAGGGCATCCCGGAGCTATATGGCCACATTCAGAAGCAAGCGAATGTATCTCTGGCATGCAGTGTCAGTGCCAAGATACATCTAACCACAGACATTTGGTCTAGCAAACACAGGCAGGGAAGGTACATAACTTTTACTGCCCACTGGGTGAACCTTCTGACTGCCATCAAGCATACAGCCCCTGGCACCTGTGTGGATTTGGTGTTACCGCCTGCCTCTTCTTCTCCTCCCCCTACCCCATCCTCTGTCGAGACATAATACACTTGGTGTCCACTCCCCCCTCTCTCCGGAATGCCCTAAAAAGCTAAGTGCTGTATGGGCTCACACAGGCTTTGTGTACCTCACAGTTCCTCCATCCTCACATCTATTTTCCTTTAATATTCCTTTCCCTTCATAATCCTTCCCCTTTCCCCTCCACAGGATGTTTTTATTCCGTGCTGCCATTCAACTGCGCTTTCATGTGCTCAATTTTGTACTTAATCATTCTGTACATAGTTTCTCAGAATGGGTCTTGAGTTTGGAAACACTTGTTTTATTGGGATGTAGCTCCTTATACCCCTTTGTAACCACCTATACTTCATGGATCCCCTAAAGACAACCTCACTCAATATCAGTGGCCTTAATGTTCCTCAAAAGAGAAGCCAGGTCTTCCGAATGCTTAGGAGAGAGAGGGCAGATCTATTGTTACTTCAAGAAACACACTTTAGACATAACCACATTCCAGTTCTTCTTTCTAAACAGTACCCAAGATGGTTTCACAGCACGCACTCCTCAGCTTCTAGGGGAGACTCTATTGGAATAGGTGCCAATGTCCCTTTTCAAATGCAGGCGTAATTCATAGACCCAGAAAGCAGGTACATATTCTTAAAAGGTACACTTCTTGGTAACAAGATAACTCTACTTAATGTGTACTCCCACAACTCCAAACAAATACCATAGCTAATAAAGATGTTAAAATCTCTACAAGACTTTAAATAGGGAATACTGCTACTTGCAGGAGATTTGAACTTAGTACTAGACCATCCTATAGACTTGACTTCCACTGTTCCCAAATACTCCACTACACAAATTCACAGATTAAGTAGAGCGCTGTCTGTCTATCAGATTTCAGACACTTGGAGGCTGTCGCACCCAAGGGACAGAGATTATACATTTTATTCAGCCGTTTATGGAACATATCAATGTTTAGACTATTTGTTTGTCTCCAACCATGTGCTGGAGAGAATAAGATCCTCCACTATTGGTCGGATTGCGATCTCTGATCATGCTCCTGTCTCTCTGGTGCTCCAGCTAAAAGGTCTACCCCCCAAAATATGGTCATGAAGACTTAACAAAACCCTTCTGGAAAATGAAAAGGATAGCTGTAGATTGGAGGAGAAACTAAAAACATTTTTTGAATTAAACAACACCCCCCTTATGGATAAAGCCAGGATATGGGAGTCCCACAAGGCATATATCAGAGGGGAACTTATAGCCCAGGGAACTTGGGTGCGCAAGCAAATGACAGCAAAGATAGACTCTATAATAGCCCAAATTTCCACCCTTGAAAATATTAATAAAAACACTCCCTCAGATGCTAACTACAGTGATATTTTTAAGTTAAGAAGCCAGTTGAAGGACTTATTAAACATAAAAACAGCTAAAGCCCTTAGATCTGCTAAATATAAGTTCTACATGCACAAAGACAGGGGCTCTAAGCTTCTTTCACAGATGATAAAGGGGCAAAGAGAAAAAGCTTTTATCTCCAGCATCAAATCCAAAAGAGGCCACCAACTTACCAACACCCCATAAATAGTGTGGGAATTAGCAAAATTTTACTCATCACTTTATAATCTACAATCTGGCAACCCCTACTTAAAAATATAAAATCCTTCTTGGAAGCAGTTAAAGTCCCGAAAGTGAACAAACCTGAAAAACACATGCTACTTTCCCCAGTAACGGAAGAGGAGACGCTGGAGGTATTGGCAAGTGTCCCGTCAGTAAAATGCCCAGGACCCGATGGTCTACCCATTATATATTATAAGAAATTTACAACATCCTAATACCACAATTTGTGGACTTATGCAACTCTTTATTAAAAGGAAACTCTCTCCCCCCGCAATCCCTAATAGGTCATGGCCAAAAGTTTTGAGAATGACACAAATATTACTTTTCACAAAGTTTGCTGCTAAACTGCTTTTAGATCTTTGTTTCCGTTGTTTCTGTGATGTAGTGAAATATAATTACACAAACTTCATACATTTCAAAGGCTTTTATCGACAATTACATGACATTTATGCAAAAAGTCAGTATTTGCAGTGTTGGCCCTTCTTTTTCAGGACCTCTGCAATTCGACTGGGCATGCTCTCAATCAACTTCTGGGACAATTCCTGACTGATAGCAACCCATTATTTCATAATAACTTCTTGGAGTTTGTCAGAATTAGTGGGTTTTTGTTTGTCCACAAGTTCTCAATGGGATTAAGATCTGGGGAGTTTCCAGGCCATGGACCCAAAATGTCAACGTTTTGGTCCCCGAGCCACTTAGTTATCACTTTTGCCTTATGGCACGGTGCTCCATCGTGCTGGAAATTGCATTGTTCTTCACCAAACTGTTTTTGGATTGTTGGAAGAAGTTGCTGTTGGAGGGTGTTTTGGTACCATTCTTTATTCATGGCTGTGTTTTTGGGCAAAATTGTGAGTGAGCCCACTCCCTTGGATGAGAAGCAACCCCACACATGAATGGTCTCAGGATGCTTTACTATTGGCATGACACAGGACTGATGGTAGCGCTCACCTTTTCTTCTCCGGACAATGCTTTTTCCTGATGCCCCAAACAATTGGAAAGAGGCTTCATCAGAGAATATGACTTTGCCCCAGTCCTCAGCAGTCCATTCACCATCTTTTCTGCAGAAGATTAATCTGTCCCTGATGTTTTTTTTGGGAGAGAAGTGGCTTCTTTGCTGCCCTTCTTGACACCAGGCCATCTTCCAAAAGTCTTCGCCTCACTGTGCGTGCAGATGCGCTCACACCTGCCTGCTGCCATTCCTGAGCAAGCTCTGCACTGGTGGCACTCGATCCCGCAGCTGAATCCTCTTTAGGAGACGATCCTGGAGCTTGCTGGACTTTCTTGGACGCCCTGAAGCCTTCTTAACAAGAATTGAACCTCTTTCCTTGAAGTTCTTGATGATCCTATAAATTGTTGATTGAGGTGCAATCTTAGTAGCCACAATATCCTTGCCTGTGAAGCCATTTTTATGCAATGCAATGATGACTGCACTTTTTTCTTTGCAGGTCACCATGATTAACAATGGAAGAACAATGGTTTCAAGCATCACCCTCCATTTAACAGGTCCATGTCTGCCATTTTAACCCAATCAGCCTGACATAATGATCTCCAGCCTTTTGCTCGTCAACATTCTCACCTGAGTTAACAAGACGATTACTGAAATGATCTCATCTTTAATGACAGCAATGAAATGCAGTGGAAGGATTTTTGGGGGATTATGTTAATTTTCATGGCAAAGAAGGACTATGTAATTCATCTGATCACTCTTCATAACATTCTGGAGTATATGCAAATTGCTATTATAAAAACTTAAGCAGCAATTTTTCCCATTTCCAATATTTATGTAATTCTCAAAACTTTTGGCCACGACTGTAGTAGTTACAGGCCAATTTCCTTACTCTATGCAGATGTTAAATTATGAGCCAAGCTTCTAAGTCATCGCATTGCAAAATTACTCCCTAAACTAATTGGCGAAGAATAAGTAGGATTTGTGAAGGGGCGTGAAGGTAAACACAAAGCAAGCAGAGTCTTACATACTATATATTATGCGGAAAAACAAAAAATTCCTCTAACACTTCTAGGAACTGATGCTGAAAAGGCATTTGATAGGGTTAACTGGGTTTTTATGGATATTGCGCTGCGCCATTTTGGCTTCCCGCCCATGTTTATTTCAGCCATCTTTTCATTATACAGACAGCCCTCTGCCAGAGTTCTTGTTAATGGTACTCTTTCACCACCCCTCCATATTACAAGCGGAATGAGAATGTAATACACTAGCCTGCTATAAAATTGATATTCAATGACCATGTAATATGCCTCCAGCCAAGTACTTACTTGTTCTTTTATGTACTCTGAATGCATAATTTTTGGTGCCTTTAGGGACAAACGCATCCTGCAGAGGGAGTCCTGGTGGATCCATAAATTGAATACCCCGTGTCCAAATGGACTAAATTAACTATTTAATTTCGCCTGCTTTATTTGAGGGCCACGATCATTGGTTTTGGTTTTGTCCTTGGTTTGCAACTGTCTTTGTAGGACATGGTTAATGTTACCTCTATTGTTTATTTCATTATTTTGTAATAGGATATCAGGTGATGATTTACCACACTGGATTATCACTGATCTGTAACATAATGTATGGACACCTTAGGTTCTGATTTGGCCCACTGGACTGTTTGGACAGCATAGGGTTGGGTTTTCCCATTTACTGTGTCTATACGGACCGATGTCTATACTTTATTTTAATACATTATTTATTTTTTCTTTACCTCCGTTTCAGACATCATATGCATAGCCTTAATATTATCATATTGTGCCGTTAATTGAGAATAGATCAGTCTAAAATGTATTTACTTTGCCTCATATGTATTTACTTTGCCAGTAAAAGTTTGGGTTCTAGGTCGGCGTACGGCGAGTTAATGGCGCTTTTTGAGAGGCTGTAGAGCAGCCAGTCAACAAGCGTTTAACTAGTGTGCCCTTAGAAGCTATCACAGCCATGCCTATAATGGCATGACTGTGATTGGCAAGGGCAGCATGTGACCCAGCCGCCTCTATATAAGCTTAAGTCATGTAGCACTGCATGTCACTCTGCTCTTACTAGTGTAGGGATAGGATGCTGCTGTGAGGGAGAGAAAATAGTAAATAATCTATTTGTTTTCAGAAGTGCTTGCTGTTAACTGTGCGATCTACAGCGATTTAGTTTTGTTTGTGCAGTGCAATTTTTTTTTTACCCTGCCCTGAGCCCAGTGACACAGAAAAATATGTTTTATCCATCTGTTAGTTAGGTGGGCGTCGGCGGTCATTTTTGCCAGTTCAGTGCACCAGCACTGCATATGTGGCAAGAACAATAATTTAACCTAGTTCTTTTAGTTCAGTGGGCAACATATACCCATTTTTTAAGTGCACCTGCACTGCATATGTACCATGGGAAAGGCAAAATAATATAGGGAATAGTGTTGAGCGCAAATATTTGAATACCTAATATTAATTGCGAATATCACAACTTTGCAAATTTGTGAATATTTCAAATATAGTGCTATATATTTGCTATTTAGAATATTCATCATTTTTTTACATTTGAAAACATGATTCCACCCTGCTTCTTTCATGTGTGTCAATGAGTCATTGGCCCACAAGCAACTTAAGCAGGAAGGAATCATGATTTCATATGGAAAAAACTACAAATATTCTAAATAACGAATATGTTCGCTATATTGCTATAACTTTGTTTTTTAGAATATTCATAATATTCTAAACAAGAATATATTGCAATATAGCGAATATTCGTAAAATACACATATAGACTGCCATTTAGCTAATATAGTGTTATAATCTTTTTTTAATAGACTAATTATTTATTTATCTTGCAAAAAATGTACACTATTATAATAAAAAATACTATATATGTGAATTTTACAAATATTCGCTATATTGCTATACCTTAGAGTAGTCGATATATTCTAAAACAAGAATATATAGCATAGCAATATAGTGAATATTCTTAAAATACACAGTTAGTGTATGTTCCACAAAATGGAACCTTCTACTAAAAAAACAATAGGAAAATTACTTAACTCCCTTACGCGAATCGATTTAAGCGAATATTCAGTACCGATTTTTCACATAAAACTTCAAAGTCAGTAAGTACTGAACGGTATTTTAGCTGTCACTTTCAGTCACAGCTAAAATACCATTCAGTTCATTATGGTTTATATTATGCGAAAAAATCGGTACTGAATATTCGGTTAAATCGATTCACATAAGGTCATTAAAAATTTTTCCTATTGTTTTTTTTTTTTGTAGGATTTTCCTTTATGTAATCCACATAATGGAAAATTCTACTTAACAACCCAATAGGAAAATTACTAATATGAAAATTACTTAACGTCTTTACGCAAATCGATTTAAGCGAAAATTTTGTACCGATTTTTTTAATAAAACTTCAAATTCAGTAAGTACTACATTTTTCTTTATGGTTTATTTTTATGCGAAATAAATCGGTACTGAATATTCACTTAAATAGATTCACATAAAGGCATTAATCAATTTTTCCTTTTGTTTTTTTTTGTAGAATTTTCTCCACATAATGGAAAATTCTACAAAAAAAAAAAAAAAAAGGAAAATTGCATTAACGCCCTTACGTGAATCTATTTAAGCGAATAAACAGTACCAATTTTTTGCATAATATAAACCATAATGAAAAGTTCATTCAATACTGAATGGCATTTTATCTGTCACTTAAAGTGACAGCTAATATACCGTTCAATACTTACTGATTTTGAAGTTTTATGCGAAAAATCGGTACTGAATATTTGCTTATATTGATTCGCGTAAGGGCATTAAGCAATTTTTCTATTGGTGGAACATAGCGATATATCACAATTCGAAAATTCATATATTTTTTTTTTCTACAGTACATGAGCTGACTCACAATCCCTCCCTTCTCCTAGCTTGAATAGCCAATGAGAAGGCTTTGTCACAGCATAGCAACATCCCTAGCAACCAATCAGAAACTAGCCTACCTCTTCACTATATAAATGAAGGCACTCCCCAGCAGCCAATTTGTGGTGTTGTTTTTGAGAGAGAGAGAGGAGCTATGGTGTGCTTGTGTATTTCAAATAGTCTTTGTTAAATAACCTTTTAATATTGTTATTTAGTGTTAGGTAGGGATTAGTGAATAGTGCAGTTCTATAGTTGTTAGGGTCTGAATAATTATAGATAGTTTAGAATAGTATTAGCTGAAAAATCTAGTTAGTGACAGTGTTAGGGCATAGTGTAGCAGATAGGGTTTAGTGCAGGGTTTACTGTAGGGCATTAGGGAGCTGTAATACAGTACAGACCAACAGTTTGGACACACCTTCTCATTCAAAGAGTTTTCTTAATTGTAGATTCACACTGAAGGCATCAAAACTATGAATTAACACATGTGGAATTATATACATAACAAAAAAGTGTGAAACAACTGAAAATATGTCATACTCTAGGTTCTTCAAAGTAGCCACCTTTTGCTTTGATTACTGCTTTGCACACTCTTGGCATTCTCTTGATGAGCTTCAAGAGGTAGTCACCTGAAATGGTCTTCCAACAGTCTTGAAGGAGTTCCCAGAGATGCTTAGCACTTTGCCTTCACTCTGCGGTCCAGCTCACCCCAAACCATCTCAATTGGGTTCAGGACGGTGACTGTGGAGGCCAGGTCATCTGGCGCAGCACCCCATCACTCTCCTTCATGGTCAAATAGCCCTTACACAGCCTGGAGGTTGTGTTGAAAAATAAATGATGGTCCAACTAAACGCAAACCGGATGGACTAGCATGCCGCTGCAAGATGCTCTGGTAGCCATGCTGGTTCAGTGTGCCTTCAATTTTGAATAAATCCCCAACAGTGTCACCATCAAAGCACCCCCACACCATCACACCTCCTTCTCTATGCTTCACGGTGGGAACCAGGCATGTAGAGTCCATCCATTCACCTTTTCTGCGTCACACAAAGACACGGTGGTTGGAACCAAAGAGCTCAAATTTGGACTCATCATACCAAAGCACAGATTTCCACTGGTCTAATGTCCATTCCTTGTGTTCTTTAGCCCAAACAAGTCGCTTCTGCTTGTTGTCTGTCCTTAGCAGTGGTTTCCTTGCAGATATTCTACCATGAAGACCTGATTCACACAGTCTCTTCTTAACAGTTGTTCTAGAGATGTGTCTGCTGCTAGAACTCTGTGTGGCATTGACCTGGTCTCTAATCTGAGCTGCTGTTAACCTGCGATTTCTGAGGCTGGTGACTCGGATGAACTTATCCTCCGCAGCAGAGGTGACTCTTGGTCTTCCTTTCCTGGGGCGGTCCGCATGTGAGCCAGTTTCTTTGTAGCACTTGATGGTTTTTGTGACTGCACTTGGGGACACTATCAAAGTTTTCCCAATTTTTCAGACTGACTGACCTTCATTTCTTAAAGTAATGATGGCCACTCGTTTTTCTTTACTTAGAATTTGTATTATGGCAAGAAAAAAGCAGCTAACAGTCTATTCAGTAGGACTATCAGCTGTGTATCCACCTGACTTCTCCACAACGCTAACGATGGTCCCAACCCCATTTATAAGGCAAGAAATCCCACTTATTAAACCTGACAGGGCACACCTGTGAAGTGAAAACAATTTCAGGTGACTACCTCTTGAAGCTCATCAAGAGAATGCCAGGAGTGTGCAAAGCAGTAATCAAAGCCAAAGGTGGCTACTTTGAAGAACCTAGAATATGACATATTTTCAGTTGTTTCACACTTTTTTGTTATGTATATAATTCCACATGTGTTAATTCATAGTTTTGATGCCTTCAGTGTGAATCTACAATTTTCATAGTCATGGAAATAAAGAAAACTCTTTGAATGAGAAGGTGTGTCCAAACTTTTGGTCTGTACTGTATATAGATAGATAGTGATTCATAGTTTAGGTTAGGGTATAGGGCTACAGTTAGGGAATAGAACAGTTTGTTTTTCACAGTAGGGTATATTTTAGGTTAGTTAGTCTATGTCTTAGTGTCCGTCCAGTTAGTATACTATAAATTTTTATTTTGTTTGGTAATTTATAAAAGTATTGCCTCTGTGGTTTAGGTACTGTTTGTGTTTTAGGTTAAAAAAAAATAGCAAAAAAAAAAAAAGTTTATAGGTTTACGTGTTTAGTATATAGGTTACTTTTTGGTGTACTTTGTTAAATCGTCTTTTTGTCTCTGTATTTTAGTTAGTGTTTGTGTGTTAGGTGTAAAAAAAAAGTTTAAAGGTTTGCATGTTTAGTGTATAGGTTAGTTTTTTGCGTCCTTTGTTAAATCATCTTTTTGTTTCTGTGTTTTAGTTAGTGTTTGTGTGTTAGGTGTAAAAAAAACTAAACAAAAAAAGTTTATATGTTTACGTGTTTTGTGGATAGGTTAGGTTTTGCATCCTTTGTTATATCTTTTTATTCTTTGTGTCTCGTTTGTTCCTGCGTCTGGTCTGTGTCTACTCTTTAATAAATTTAGTTTTATTGTTTTTCTCCCCCCAAAAAAGTCCTTTACTTAGATTTTTATTAGGGTTACTATTTTAGTTAGGGTCTGAATAATTTGAAGTTCACTACTGTAATTTTATTTAGTTCTACACCTTTTTTTTTTTTTTACACATATCTCTGTTTATTTTTCTCCCATCGTCCCCACCCCAATAAAGTTTTCACCTTCTAACTTTTTATTTATATTTTTCTATTTGCTGAAATAAGCATGAGTTGACCAGGCCGTGCAGGCAGCCGCGGTCGGAGTAGAGTTACTAGGGGAGATGGTTCCGGTGCTGGACCGCTGCCAGCACGGGGCCGCTCCCCTGGCCATGGACAGGCGGGCACAGGTGGCAGGGGTGTCCGCCTAATCCATGACTTTTTCAGTTTTGCCAAAAGAACCATAACATCACAAGATGCCGAGGCTGTGGTGGCTCTCGTGGCTGTTTCAGCCCCAGATCGCAGAAGCAGCAGCAGCTGTACCACTCCGTCTCCTGTAGGACCAAACCCCAGCCCCCAAGTATTGTCCCCGCTCATGTTTGAAAACGAGGACACAGAGCTGGACATCTTAGGGGAGGAACAGCAGGAGGTGGATGTACAGTTCAGTCCTTAAGATGGGCAGGACTTGTTGGAAGGGATGGGGGATGAGGAGGCGTTAACAACAATAAATACCCCTTTTAAATCCCTTCCAACAGGTGCAGGTGGTGTCAGCCACACAACCCCCGCACCTAGTCAGACCCAGTCATCAGCGAGGGGACAGCGGAGCCTGGTCAGGGGCTCCATGTCTGCTGTTCCCCTCAGTCCACCATTAGTTGGTCCTAGGTCTGACATTATAGAAGAAGAGGAGGGTGATGCCGAATGGGTGCCACCTACTTTGTCAGGTGACAGCAGCACTGATGAAAGTAGGCACCCAAAGCAAACGGTGCGCAAGGTCACCAGGGAGCCCAGCAGCAGGGACTCCACTGGTAATGGCAGCAGGAGCAGGCAGCAGCTGTAGCAGCCAGCTCCACCTGTGCGCACTGAGCCCAAACAGGCGCAATCCATCACCTCCCCAGCTGACAGGACATCGGTGCTGAAGTCGCCTGTTTGGGCTGATTGTGGACAGTGTGACGTGGTGGAACTCCACCCTCAACATGCTGGAGAGGTTGTGGGAGCAGCGACGAGCGGTGAGGGAATACCTGCTGGAGCTAGGTACTCCAGGGCCATCACACCCACTCCCCTATATCACTAATGCGGAGTGGGGGCAGATACAGCAGGTCTGCAACGTGTTGGCCTCATTCGAGCAGGCAACAAAGATGGTCGGCAGGCAGCATGTCGGCCTCAATGACGTGCTCCCCTTGGTGTTCCTGCTGGACAAGACAATAGATTGCATGCTCGAGGCTGGGGAGAGTGCCTTGGTGGAGCATGAAAAGTTAACCATGTTCCACCAGGACCAGGCCCAGGACGATGAGGAGGAGGATGATGAATTAGTGGACGTCTAGGAGTATGGGCCCGGTCAGGAGGGAGAGCCGGTGCCTGGAGCACCGTTAGTCCAGGGGTAGGGCAGCTCTTACTGGGAGCAGCAGCATCAGCAGCAGGAGGAGGACCAAGAGGTCATGGTCCTGGGCAGCCTTGAATAGTCACAGCGGGCTGTGCTCTACCCCGTGGCTGCCCATATGCTGCGATGCCTCAGGAGGGACCCCTGGATCAGGAAAATAAAGGAGAGGGATGAGTTTTGGTTGGCTACACTTTAAAACCCTTGCTGCAAGGGGAAACTGGAGCATTTTATCCCAACCAGCCAGAGGCATGCCCGTATTGAAAAATTGTGGGCCTGTCTGGTCCACCGGCTGGAGGAGGCAAACCCTCGGCTCCAGTTCTCCCCGCCCATTTCACCCAGCAGGTGGCTGGAACCAGCAGCACCAGCTGAGCAGGTGACCTTATGGGTGAGATGAGGCTATTTTACCAGTTTGCGCGACCCAGTACCAGCAGCAGCATCAGTCACCACCAGCGGCTGGCCCGCATGGTGGCAGACTACATGGGGTCCGTTGGTGCTTCCAACAGCATGAGCACTGACGACTCCATGGAGTACTGGGTTGCCAGGCTGGACACCTGCCGTGAACTCGCTCAGTATGCACTGGAGTTACTTTCTTGCCCCCCCTCCAGCGTACTGTCTGAGCGGACATTCAGCGCCGCAGATGGGGTGGTCACTGACAAGAGGACCCGTCTGTCCACTAACTCAGTGGACAGACTCACAATCATCAAAATTTATCCTGGATCGGCAGTGACTTCTTGGCCCCTGCTGTCGGTTCAGGGCGCTGAAGGGTCCCTTGTCCATCCCTCTCCTTTTCCCTCCCTCCAAAACTCTGTTGTTTTTTTTTATTTCATTTTTGAAAATTCTATATTTTTAAAATTATTTATTTATTAACGTATTATTATTTATTCTATCTATATTTATTGTAAATTTTTAATCATGTATTTCTTAATTTATTATTTTAATTATTTATGAATTGTTAAATGTTTGAATCATGCAATGTCTAATTGTCTTTGTATATTTATGTATTTTTTTCAAATCATGTTTTTCTTGATTTATTTATTTTATATTATGAAATATATACATGTATTTTTTACAAATCATGTTGCTTTTTATTATTTATCTATTGTTCAATTGTTGAGTACTTTGTGTACAGTATATAATTATTGATTACTGTTTTCCAAATATTATTTGTAATCTATATTTTTTTTATTAACTGTAATAATATATTTATTTTTTTACAAACTTTTTAAATTGTAATGAGTTTTCCCTATAACACTTTACATTTAAGGCATATCAATTCTGTAGCAGACCACTGCGTTAACGCAATCTGACTCACCGTGTTCTGATTCCTCCAAGCCAGAGGGTGTTAGGACTGCCAGGGTTTAGCAGTGGCTCTGTTGTCCTCAGTTTGTCTGTGAGGAGGGATGTGTAACACAGGTTGACAAACCCTTAAACAATTGGCATAGCTCACACCCAGCACTACGGACATGGGCATGACCACACCGTTCTCTGATTGTCAGAGCCCAGTAGTCAGTGAAGAAGTTGTTTGCCCTGGGCCAGGTGTGTTAGTGTCCCCGTCTCCGCCACCTGGGTCAGTTTAACTTCCCCTCGTTCATCACTCTGTCATGGTCCCCGTCTACTGGCATGGTCCTCGTTGGCTGCCTCTAGTGTGCAGCCTGTTTCATCTATTGCTGGCCATGCAGCAGAATAAGGATGTAGCTGTGAGGCCTGACTACACACGGGGAGTAGTGTCACCAAGCCTGGAGCAGACTTCACCGCGGAGAGGCTGACAGGCACAGGGGAGCATCTACACTGTCATCCTGCAGAGCAAATATTCAACTCTGTAAGCCAATATGTGTGCTGTTGTTACATAGAAGTGCCGTTAAACAGAGCCCACATAATTAATGCAGCAGTGCTTATTTTTGGTCGATTTTACATGTCAATTATTATTGATTTAAGATCTGCAAAATAAGACATTCATCCAGTCCTCTATAATGCAGTTCTCATTAAGGGGAAGAATAATGCAAGAGTTCCCATTAGAGATGGGGTAGATAGATACAGTCAGGTCCATAAATATTGGGACATTGACACAATTCTAACATTTTTGGCTCTATACACCACCACAATAGGTTTGAAATGAAACAAACAAGATATGCTTTAACTGTAGACTGTCAGCTTTAATTTGAGGGTATTTACATCCAAATCAGGTGAATGGTGTAGGAATTACAACACTTTGCATATGTGCCTTCCACTTGTGAAGGGACCAAAAGTAATGGGACAATTGGCTTCTCAGCTGTTCCATGGCCAGGTGTGTGTTATTCCCTCATTATCCCAATTACAATGAGCAGATAAAAGGTCCAGAGTTCATTTCAAGTGTGCTATTTGAATTTGGAATCTTTTGCTGTCAACTCTCAAGAGGAGATCCAAAGAGCTGTCACTATCAGTGAAGCAAGCCATCATTAGGTTGAAAAAACAAAACAAACCCATCAGAGAGAGCAAAAACATTGGGCGTGGCCAAAATAACTGTTTGGAACATTCTTAAAAAGAAGAAACGCACAGGTGAGCTCAGCAACACCAAAAGACCCGGAAGACCACGGAAAACAACTGTGGTGGATGACCGAAGAATTATTTCCCTGGTGAAGAAAACACGCTTCACAACAGTTGGCCAGATCAAGAACACTCTCCAGGAGGTAGGTGTATGTGTGTCAAAGTCAACATTCAAGAGAAGACTTCACCAGAGTGCATACAGAGGGTTTACCACAAGATGTAAACCATTGGTGAGCCTCAAAAACAGAAAGGCCAGATTAGAGTTTGTCAAACAACATCTAAAGAAGCCTTCACAGTTCTGGAACAACATCCTATGGACAGATGAGACCAAGATCAACTTGTACCAGAGTGATGGAAAGAGAAGAGAATGGAGAAGGAAAGGAACTGCTCATGATCCTAAGCATACCACCTCATCAGTGAACCATGGTGGTGGTAGTGTCATTGCATGGACATGTATGGCTGCCAATGGAACTGGTTCTCTTGTATTTATTGATAATGTGACTGCTGACAAAAGCAGTAGGTTGAATTCTGAAGTGTTTCGGGAAATATTATCTGCTCATATTCAGCCAAATGCTTCAGAACTTATTGGACGGCGCTTTAAAGTGCAGATTGACAATGACCCAAAGCATACTGCAAAAGCAACCAAAAAGAGTTTTTTAAGGGAAAGAAGTGGAATGTTATGCAATGGCCAAGTCAATCACCTGACCTGAATCCGATTGAGCATGCATTTCACTTGCTGAAGACAAAACTGAAGGGAAAATGCCCCAAAAACAAGCAGGAACTGAAGACAGTTGCAGTAGAGGCCTAGCAGAGCATCAACATGGATGAAACACAGCGTCTTGTGATGTCTATGCATTCCAGACTTCAGGCTGTAATTGACTGCAAAGGATTTGCAATCAAGTATTAAAAAGTGAAAGTTTGATTTATGATTATTATTCTGTCCCATTACTTTTGGTCCCTTAACAAGTGGGAGGCACATATGCAAACTGTTGCAATTCCTACACTGTTCACCTCATTTAGATTTGAATACCCTCAAATTAAAGCTGACAGTCTGCAGTTAAAGCACATCTTGTTCATTTCATTTCAAATCCATTGTGGTGGTGTATAGAGCCAAAAATGTTAGAATTGTGTCGATGTCCCAATATTTATGGACCTGACTGTATATACAAGTGGTCCATCCTGGAATAAATTATCTAGGTACCATATCTATACAAAGTAGACTGGAAATTGTATACCAATCAAAATATGGCCATTATAGAGGAATGGGTTACTGTGAGTTTTTCACAAATAAACTGGCTATGATTTTAGATGTCAAGTCCACATACAAGAAGCACTGATACTTTAGTTATGTTGGTTAATTGTAACTGCTGTTCAATGTCACTCCAGCATGCATGTTGCCTTCCAAAAAGTCTACAACCACCGCTTTGCTGTATAACAGTGTCAGCCCCTCCCTGGTGAAGTCTGCTCCGGGATGTGTGACACTACTCCCCATGTGTAGTCAAGCCTCCCAACTATAGCCTTATTCTGCTGCATGACCAGCAATAGATGAACCAGGCTGCGCACTTCTTCCACCAGCTCAGGGGCAACGCGATGTGCAGTTCTTGTGCGCCGTCATTTACAAATCTTCTCCTGGGCTGGTGGGAGGAGACCATCGTATTTGGGGACCCCCCTACACCAGGTATTACTAATGTGGTGTTATGGTCACACTTCATTGATTACATTTTTGTCATCTGGAGCTGTACCGAGAGGGAATTCAGGGAGTTTGTGGATTGTCTAAATGTAAACAAGGCAAACCTGAGATTCACATCAGCAATTGAGAAGCACTGTTTACCTTTTTTAGACATTTGCATCCAGAAAGGAACAATGGGACAGATAGAGACTAGTAATTATTGTAAGTCAACATCAACCAATTCCCTGTTGAGATGGGAAAGCAACCACCCAGGACCAGTTAAACGTGGCATTCCCACCAGGCAATATTTGCGCTTTAGACGTAATTGCTCGAAAGATAGAGAATTCATAAATCAGGCAGGTGATTTACGGAGGAGATTTCAGGAATGTGGATACCCGGGCGGGAACCTACGAACAGCAATTCAGAGGGCACAGGGTGAACGTGCTTAAATTGAAGTAGTCACCAGGTCACCCAGAGGAGGGGATTTGGAGAAATGCATCTGCAGAGGGAGACCTGGTGGATCCAAAAATTGAATACCCCGTGTCCAAATGGACTAAATGAACAACTTAATTGTGCCTGCTTTATTTGAGGGCCACGATCTTTTGTTTTGTCCTTGGTTTGCAACTATCTTTGTAGGATATGGTTTATGTTACCCCTGTTTTTTATTCCATTATTTTGTAATAGGATATCAGGTGATGATTTACCACACTGGATCATCACTGATTTGTAACATAATGTATGTACACCTTAGATTCTGATTTGGCACGCTGGACTGTTTGGACAGCATAGGGTTGGGTTTTCCCATCTACTGTGTCTATACGGACCAATGTCTATACTTTATGTTAATACAATGTTTATGTAATGCAAGGCACCAACAAACAGACCAGTGATGAAAGCAAAAAGGTGTTTATTCACCAGAAACATAAACGTCCAGGACACTTGCTGGTAACAAGGAATAATGACAAAAAACCAGGCAAGGAGATTCCAGGAATAGTCCCAACCAGTGCTGAATGATGCTGTGCACTTGGCAGTCGAGTCACTCCAGATCTTGGGTCCGCTGTAAGGACAAAGTTCCTGGCAGTCTTCAGTCACTAGGAGTTGTGACCTATACCTGGTTGAGGGAAAATAACAGTGGGCACTGATCACCCTGAGAGACCTCCTTTTAAATGCCTGCTGACCAATCCCAGGGTGCCAAGTGTCCACTACCATAGGTGAACAAATTGCCCTGCACCTGAGTACAAGGCCTAAGGCAATCACAAGTTGATTAACCCATGGCTGGCTCCCTAATCCACTTTGCTCTTGTGAGTCAGTATAATATGCGCCACTGGTCGACGAAGTGCATAAGAAGCGCGTACTCGCGACCGTGTATCCCTTTGCGAACCTGCCCTCGTGCGTACGCACGGACGCATGATTGACTCAGCGCGAGTATGCGAGCGCGTGGACCCAGATGCGGAAACGGAAGTCGCAGGAGACACCGGAGACAACCCTGGCCGCGGCGTCTTGTCACTCGCCTGGCCACTCTGTCCCCGGGACTCCGACGGTCTTCCCCTCCGATGTCCACGCGAACGCATCTCCGCACTGGCTCGCAAAGAGGTCAGCGCTGGTGCATCAGAGACACGCATAACCTGTCCCGCAACTCCACGAGGACCCCTCTTGGTTCCCCTGGAGTGCAAAGCAGGTGAGGATCTTACAGTTAATTTATTCTTTACCTCCGTTTCAGACACCATATGCATAGCCTTAATATTTTCATATTGTGGCGTTAATTGAGAATAGACCAGTCTAAAATATATTTACTTTGCCTCAACGTATAGATAATGACACTCCATTAGGAGTAACTATCTAATTTTGCAGCGATGCGCAGATCGAGCTGCTAGTCATACAGAGCTTTCAGCGCATCTCCGAAGCCGCGCCCCCTCAAGTGTCCTCCCCGGCTGCCAGTGATGTTCGGATGACGTCACGGGGACTCCCAGCGGGGAGGAGGGGTGCGCGCCTTCTTTGTGTGCTCTTATGTGCCAAGCGGTGAGACGAGCCGGTTCACACTACATGTGCTGAGGACGGGCCATACACCGTTCTCCCTCCTGATAGTAGACCGTCTGAGCAACCAGTAGGGGGTATTTCTTATGTAGCCATATGATCTAGGTCACCTCTCCTGGTCTCTATATTGTACTTTTAGGTCTATTCAGATTAGTTTTGTACATCAGGTATTATCCTTGATATACCCTAGTAATAGTGGGGGGTACTTCTAGTATACACTAGTTATAGGTGGCCAACTCTTCCAGCCCTCAATCCCCTGATGAGTCTTGGTCTTTAGTGATTATAGACAAAACGTGTAGGGATTCTACCTGCTCTAGGGGTCCTTATTACAGTAGTATCCTTAGGCAGGGACATTCAGGGCCTCTAATACTTTAGGGTGAGGTTCCGGACGGGTCGCCCTTGGTTGGGCTATAGGGATTTCTAGGCCTGACAGGGCGTTCTAGGGACAGTGAGTTGACTAGGACCCTTCCCGCGCTGAAAGATTTATCACTGGAACTACAAGACAGTATCCAGGTGACCCCATCTACTGGTAAAATTATTCCTTTTTTACAAAGTGGAATATATACCTGATTGGTGAATTGTGTTATTTGGCCATGTGGTTGTGACTATGATGATCTGGTCACCCATAGCAATATTATTTGTTTTCTGTGGGTAATGTTCGTTGCACAATTGTTGGTGTGCATACACTTAGCACTTTACGTCATTTTTGTATTTTCTTATCCTAGTATCTAATAAACGTTATGTATTAACATTCAACTACCTCCGGTCCTTGCTAGTTGAATTTATTGTGGCAGTTGGGGGGATACTTTCATCAATTTTCTCCCTTTTGGGCATTTTTTGTTTATTCCTGCTATTAAATTGATATCCAATAATACTTACATACCAGCCACATATTTACTTGTTCTTTTATGCACACTGAATGCATAATTTTTGGGGCCTTTAGTACACTGGCCTGCGGGAAAATTGATATCCAATGACCTTGTAATCTACCTCCAGCCACATACTTACTTGTTCTTTTATGTACGTTGAATGAATAATTGTTGAGGCCTCGGAGGAATTCAACACCAGTGACGACCACGTGTTAGAGAAATTCAACTATTATCATTAGGTTTTTTTCAAGAGGTGGGATTTCGTTAGCCATGTTTTTAATCCAATTTTTTATTTTAGTTCTTTCAAACATATGTATTTGACCTGTATTTGTACTGACCTGCAGTAAAATTGTTATCCATTGACCGTGTAATATACCTCCGGCCACATAATTACTTGATTTTTTCTATGCAGCGAATGCCTAATGTTTGGGGCCTGTAGTCCAGCGGCCTACAGTAAAATTTGTATCCATTGACTGCATAATGTACCTCGAGCCACATAATCAGAATGTCAGGAGAATGCCTAATTCTTAAGGCCCGTACTTCCATGGCCTAAAATACAATTTTTCTAGGCTCCAACAGGGCACATTTCAGAGAATTTAAGACGCATACAAATGTCCCTTGATTAAGATACATTTTTTGGGGGGGGAATTTGTGTCATTTATCCCCCACTAGTATGTCACTGTCCTTGTTGTGGGACTATTTGTACAATTCTACTAAGTATTTGGTGGCTGCAAATATGAGCTGAAGGTTTTTCAGGTTTTCTTGCCATTAAAGTGAATGGGGCCTGCTGCAAACTTGCGGTTCACAAACATTTAATCGCGTTCGTGCGATCACATTCGCAAACCGTCCCTGCCAATGTTCGTCCATCACTAGTGGGGGGGTCAGTGTTAAAGAGGTGGGGTGCTGTAGAGGTCACTGTTATGGGGGATACTGTCGATATCTTTTAACGACACAAAAAAAACATTAAATTAAATAGATGAAATATACCTGTGCGAAGCCGGGTCCTTCTGCTAGTATATATATACAATTTGGCTTGTGGGTGAAATTTCAGGATGAACCTAAAATGCACACTAACCTTTACAGATGACTTTTATATGACCTTCGCTAAACTTTTGAAAGCACATGTCCAACTGTTCAAAGTTTCAGTACTTTTTGCACAACTTGCTGTTCTATAACAAGAAGTTTAAAGCCAAAATTCACAACAGGTGTGTGATCCATGAAATGCCCAATAAATGTCCTGGTTAAATTAGAATTTGTATTTAAACAGTCCTCCTCATCATGCTGTTCATATTTTGACATAAAGACGACTCCTAACAATTGATCGACAATACCTCGCAATTGCAAGGCTTTAAGCAGGATGTGGCACATTTAAGGGAGGTGAGAGGCACCCGTGTCACGTCAGACCATTCGAAACCACAGGCGTTGTCATCTTTCATGGACCAGGGAGCATCTACACTGGAATAGCGACCAGTGGGCCTCAGTGCTGTTTACTGATGAAAGTCGATTCATGCTGAGCAGAAATGATGGCCGCCAACGATGTTGAAGACATCAAGGAGAGCATTCTGCATCAGCCATTGCTGTCACCAGGTGAGCCTTTGGTGGTGGTGTTGTAGTGTAGACAGGCGTGTCTAGTCAATAGAGAACTGCCCTACACTTTCTGAATAATACAGTGACAAGCTCATACTACTTG
Source organism: Bufo gargarizans (assembly GCF_014858855.1). Taxonomy (NCBI): domain Eukaryota; kingdom Metazoa; phylum Chordata; class Amphibia; order Anura; family Bufonidae; genus Bufo; species Bufo gargarizans. The sequence continues at coordinate 668,253,404 of NC_058081.1, forward strand.
AATAACATTTTTAATCCAGTCATTGTGCCTCTACATGAACAACACAGGCATAATTTCATCCTCACGGATGACAATAGGCCAGCTCATCGAGGTTGCATCATTAGGGAATGACTGCTGGAGACTGGGGTACACAAACACAAATTCCCTTAGGAGAGTAATATATAGGGAGCTAAAGCATAACCTTTACTTATAATAATTAATAAAACATAGCACCACAATCAGTAGACCATGTACATATATAATGTTTAAAAGATATTTGAACGATCTTACCAAATTAAGGCGTACCCCACATGACAGCCCCAGCGTGGTTTTGAGGCTCAGAATGTCATATCGGGTGCCTTGGTATTGTCGCTAGGTGCCTCGATGTACAGAGACGGCAGGAAACCGATCTCCATAATTATCCCTGGATATAGGAAAGGGACATTGCTAATGACGCCCTGCCTGGGGCGACCCTTTCCGGATACCTGACCCTAGAATGGGACGGTATCCCTATTGTGCCCTAGAGGATAGTTCCCGACGTGTCACATTTCAAATCATATATCATCAGGGGAGGTAATCCAATAAGGTGAAAACAACCATTCTTAGATCAGTAGATGATCAAAAGGATAAATGTCTGGGACATTGGTGGTCCCTTAGAAGTGGTGCTCCCCGCATGAAGGCTTGGGGATACCAGAGGAGCAGCTGTATACAACCTGGGATAATTAGGGAGATTGGTTTCCTGCTGTGTCTGTACAGCAAGGCACCTAGCGCGAATACCAAGGCACCCGATAAGACATTCTGAGCCTCAAAACCACGCTGGGGCTGTCGTGTGGGGGTACTCCTGAATTTGGTAAGATCGTGCAAATATCTTTTAAACATTATATATGTACATTGTCTACATTGTCTACTGATTGTGGCGCTTCATTTTATTAATTATTATAAGTAAAGGTTATGTTTTAGCACCCCATATATTACTATCCTAAGGGAATTTGTGTTTGCGCTCTTGACTCCGGGAGTATACTTATCTATACAAAGGCATTATTATTTATATGGAGACTGGGGTAGCTCAAATGTAGTGGCCAGCACTTTCTCTAGATCTGAATCACATTGAAAACCTATGGAATCATCTGAGTCACTGTGTATAGGCTCGTAACCTCAATGATCTGAGGGCTGCCTCTCAAGAAGAGTGGGATGCCATGCCTCAGCAGACAATAAGTCGACTTGTGAACAGCATGAGACATTGTTGTCAAGCTGTAATTGATACTAAAGGCCACAGGACAAGTTATTGAGACACTGATGTTTTTGTGGGTTATACCATCCAGTTTTTTTTTCTTTTTTTTCAATAACTTGTTTGAGATGAGGAAATCACCATTGCATGCTTCTACTTAAATGTCCTACTTTCATGATATAATATCACCGGAGGGTGAACTTTTAAAATTTTCCATAAAAGCCAAATACCCCTAACAAAGGAGACAGGACAACTGCAGCGTATTGAAGGGAGAATGAATGGGGCCATGTATTGTGAGATTTTGGCCAACAACCTCTTCCCTCAGTAAAAGCATTGAAGATGGGTCATGGATGGGTCTTCCAGCATTGCAATGGCTAGGGCAACTAAGGAGTACCTCTGTAATAAGCATTTCAAGGTCCTGGAGTGGCCTAGCCAGTCTCTAGACCTGAACCCAATCAAAACTCTTTGGAGGGAGCTGAAACTCAATGTAGCCCAGCAACAGCCCCGAAGCCTCATATATGAAGGATGGTATGCATCTCTGAGCAGAGGCGGCTCTAGACTTTGTGAGGCCTTAGGGCCCTTTCACACTTGCGTTGTCCGGATCCGGCATAGAGTTCCGTCGTCGGGGCTCTATGCCGGAAGAATCCTGATCAGGATTATCCCAATGCATTCTGAATGGAGTGAAATCCGTTCAGGATGCATCAGGATGTCTTCCGTTCCGGAAGGGAACGTTTTTTGGCCAGAGAAAATACCGCAGCATGCAGTACTTTTTGCTCCGGCCAAAAATCCTGAACACTTGCCGCAAGGCCGGATCCGGAATTAATGCCCATTGAAAGGCATTGATCCGGATCCGGCCTTAAGCTAAACGTCGTTTCGGCGCATTGCCGGATACGACGTTTAGCTTTTTCTGAATGGTTACCATGGCTGCCGGGACGCTAAAGTCCTGGCAGCCATGGTAAAGTGTAGCGGGGAGCGGGGGAGCAGCATACTTACCGTCCGTGCGGCTCCCGGGGCGCTCCAGAGTGACGTTTGGCGCATCCATGCGCCTGGGGTGCTCTGACGTCACTCTGGAGCGCCCCGGGAGCTGCACGGACTGTAAGTATACCTCTCCCCCGCTCCCCGCTCCTACTATGGCAACCAGGACTTTAATAGCGTCCTGGCTGCCATAGTAACACTGAAAGCATTTTGAAGACGGATCCGTCTTCAAATGCTTTCCGTACACTTGCGTTTTTCGGGACCCGGCGTGTACCTCCGGCAAGTGGAGTACACGCCGGATCCGGACAACGCAAGTGTGAAAGGGCCCTAAGGCGAAACTCGAACATGAGGCCCCCACGAACACAAGATATGCAAGCTATAATAAATATTAACCCTGGCTGTACTGTATGTGACATCACTGTGTATATTAACCCTGTACTGTGACTAACTGCTTGCAGCACATAGTACAGGGCAGGGACGTGCACAGACATTTTGATGGGCAGGGGCTTAAGTAAAAAAAAAATGCACTTGTCATAATTTCATAAAATGACTGCCCATATACATGATACAACACTGTCTGCCCACATACATGATGCCACATGGAGGGACACTTCCAGATTGTTTTGTGGTGGGCCTGGCGGACAGAAAATGTGGTGCTTATAGAAAAGACTACACAGTGTAGCGGTATACTGTACATTGTGGGGCACAGTGTATGCTATATGTGTATAACAAATATATTTCACATGAAAACTTACAATTACTTGGCTTGGCCCTTGGGGATCTCGGACATCACGTCAACACTTTGGTTGGGGGGGCTCGGTGGAGCTGATGTGTTTTATCCTAATGAGAAAGATTTCATAATAAGGATTTGGATAAGGGGCAGTGGGGTCGCAGAGCAGAGAGAGGCTGGTGCTGCTACTAGGGGGTCATACCATGGGGAAGTAATAAAGCCCACCATAATGCCCCCCCAGTAGTAATAATTCTCCTTATAATAGGCAGTGCAAAAAATGCCCACTTGTATTACCCCCAGTTTAGCTAATGTTCCCATAGTGTCCCCCATAATGTGCCAGTATAAAATACCCCAATATAGTGCCCCAGTAAATGCTCCATAGTGCTCCTCTCCCCCGTTCCTCCTAGTGCCCCCATAATGTACGAGTATAAAATGCCCCTGTATAGTGCCCCAGTAGATGCCCTCAGTGTCCCCTAGTAATGGCCAGTGGCGTCGCCAGGTTAGGGCCAGAGGGGGCCACGGCCCCCCCTACATCAAGCTGTGCCCCCCCATGTGCCCCCCCAACTAAAATATCCCCCATTCATTTTGGTAATAGTGTGTCTATGCTGGCTGCTGTGCACTGTGTAGGCACTTGGCAGCCCTACCGGACATCTTCTTCACATCTGATGATCTCGGACTCGTGCAGTTGCGGTCTCACTCTCTAGTCTCCACCCACCGCCGCCGCGCCGCGTCCCCGGCCCCGCCCCCAGCTCTGCCCCCGGCCCCGCCCCCCGGCTCCAGGACATGACCAGTTGAGTCAGAGTCAGTGGCAGTGAGACGAGCTGATTCTGATTCATTCATCTACTGGCAGCAGCTGCTTAAAGTCATATTTTTTTTTTTGGCAACTTAAATTCCTTATAATGCGATATATTAATATATAGGGCTCTTACTCATTTTGGTTGGGTAGTTTCTTCAAAAAACGGACTTTTATCATATGTAAATGAGCTCCCTACCAGCAAGTATCCTCCTTTCATAAAGACGCCCCCTTCTCATGTTGATTGACAGGGCCAGCGAACGCGCTCGTCCTCTGGCTGGCCCTGTCTGCGTTCAAAATCTGGTGCCTGCGCCGTACCGGTCTTCAGTTGGTGCAGGCGCACTGAGAGGAGGACGCTCGCTCGGCCGCTCCATCTTCAATGTGCCTGCGCCGATGACGTTACATCTACACCCGGCGCAGGCGCACTGAGGAAGGAGCGGCCGAGTGAGCGTCCTCCTCTCAGTGCACCTGCGCCAACTGAAGACTGGTACAGCGCAGGAGCCAGATTTTGAACGCAGACAGGGCCAGCCAGAGGACGAGCGCGTTCGCTGGCCCTGTCAATCAACATGAGGAGGGGGCGTCTTTATGAAAGGAGGATGCGGCTGCTACCTACTTGCTGGTAGAGAGCTCATTTACATATTCTAAAAGTCAGTTTTTTTAAGAAAAATGAGTAAGAGCACTATATATTAATATATCGCATTATAAGGAATTTAAGTTGCCAAAAAAATATATATGACTTTAATGGGGTGACAGAAGCCCTTTAAGCCAGCCAGGCCCAGACTAGAGAACAGACAGTGTGTGGCGTGGCCCTACCCTACCGATACCGAACAGACTGGACTGAGCCTGACCTAGTGGTGACGGTGTGTAGCAGGTTAACTTAAAGGGGTTCTGCACTTTCAATTAACTGATGATCTATCCTCTGGATAGATCATCAGCTTCTGATCGGCGGGGGTCCGACACCCGGGACCCCCGCCGATCAGCTGTTTGAGAAGGCAGCGGCGCTCCAGCAGCGCCGCGGCCTTCTCACTGTTTACCACCGGGCCGCCCGCCCACTGACGTCACGACTTGTATCAACTAGTAGTGGGCGCAGCTAAGCTCTGTTCACTGCGCCCAAACAGCTGATCGGCGGGGGTCCTGGGTGTTGGACCCCCGCCGATCAGAAGCTGATGATCTATCCACAGGATAGATCATCAGTTAATTGAAAGTGCAGAACCCCTTTAATAATAATAAGGTACAACTTACAAGTAGTGACTGAGTGGACTGACTAAGTCTCTTTCTATTCTAACTAGAGAGATTAGATCTGACTGAGTCTGAGAGGAGAGCTGGCTGACGGCTGCCCCAGAATCTTCCTGATTTAAAAGTTAAAGGGGTTCTGCACTTTAATTTAACTGATGATCTATACTCTGGATAGATCATCAGCTTCTGATCGGCGGGGGTCCGACACCCGGGACCCCCGCCGATCAGCTGCTTAAGAAGGCACCGGTGCTCCAGTAGCGCCGCGGCCTTCTCACTGTTTACCGCCGGCCCAGTGATGTCACGAGTTACGACTAGTATCAACTAGCGTGGACGCGGCTAAGCTCCATTCAAGTGAACAGAGCTTAGCCGCGCTCAGGCTAGTTGATACTAGTCGTGATGTCAGTCAGTGGGCTGGCGGTAAACAGTGAGAAGGCTGCGGTGCTGCTCGAGCGCCGCTGCCTTCTCAAACAGCTGATCGGCTGGGGGTCCCGGGTGTCGGACCCCTGCCGATCAGAAGCTGAAGATCTTTCCAGAGTATAGATCATCACAGTTAAATGTAAGTGCAGAACCCCTTTAAAGTTACTGTCAGTGCAGCCTGGATGATTACAGTGTTTACCGTTTAGAGAAATCATGTTCAAATGTGAGCGGTGGGAGGGTGATCTGTGGTCTGTGGATGTCATGAGTCATTACACTGTTATAGGGGGGGAGGGATCTGTGGATGATACTCTCATAGTGTTATAGGGAGGGGGATTGGGGGTCTTTGGATGTCATGACACTGTTACGGGGGGGGGGGGGAATGGGGGGGATCTGTGCCACTCTGTGGATGACACTGTTAGGCTCCCTTCAGACGTCCGTAACAGCGGCAATGTGCGGGTCCGCATTTTTTTTCGGGAACGGAATTGCGGACCCGGAAGTGCGGGACCGCCTTTCCGTATCCGGCTGCACATCGTGCTGCCCTATAGAAATGAATGGGTCCGCAATTCCGTTACGCAAATTTCGGATGTGTGAATGGGGCCTTATAGGGAGAGGGATCCCGATATGACACTGATATGGGGTGGATCTGTTGATGACACATAGCATGAGATGCTATAAACGGTATGTGTCATCCACAGATCCCCCTCTATAAGTGTCATCCACAGATGCCCAGGCAGCTAGGACATGTTGAAATCTGAGTGATTGGGGTTTTTCTTCCCTATTGCGGTTTTAGGTATTGGGTAAAGTATCGCAGCATTTATAAGCGTACTTGTGTAAATGTAACGTTGTTATTGCTGCCCCCCTACTTTTGTCCTGGCCCCCAGTGTGCCCCCCCAAAATTTGAAAGCTAGAGACGCCACTGGTAATGGCATGGCTATAATTGGCCGGTGCATCATGTGACCCAGCCTCTATAAAAGCTGGATCACATGTAGCACCACTCATCAGCTCTGAGTAGTGCAGAGACAAGAAGCAGGCAGCTTAAGTGACGGAGAGTGTTAGGAATCTCATCTGTCTATTTATTATGTGGGTGACCTATAGTGATTTTTTTGTGCGTGCAATACATCAGCTACAGTGCTGCCCATTATTATTCATACCCCTGGCAAATTTTGACTTAAAGTTACTTTTATTCAACCAACAAGTAATAAGGCACTCAAAAGCTTGCTTGGCCTTTGCAAAAGCTCATCTGGACAAATAAGAAGACTTTTGGTCTTCTGTGTTATGGTCAGATGAAACAAAAATTAAATTGTTTGGTCACAATGATGTTTTCTTCATTTGGCATAAAAAATGGAGACACCTTCAACCCAAAGAACACCATCCCCACTGTCAAACATGGTGGTGGGAACCTAATGCTTTGGGGGTGTTTTTCAGCCAATGGACCAGAGAACCTAATCACAGTAAACGGCACCATGAAAAAAGAGCAATACATGAGGATTCTCAACGACAACATCAGGCAGTCTGCAGAGAAACTTGGCCTTGGGCACCAGTGGACATTTCAGCATTACAATGACCCAAAACACACAGCAAAAGTGGTGAAGAAATGGTTAGCAGACAACAACATTAACGTTTTGGAGTGGCCCAGCCAGAGTCCAGACTAGAATCTGTGGCGGGAGCTAAAGATCAGGGTGATAGCAAGAAGACCCTCCTACCTGAGAGATTTGAAGCTCATTGCTAAAGATGAATGGGCAAAAATACCATTGGAGACATGCAAAAAGCTGGTTTGATTGCTGTAATAGCCAATAAAGGCTCTTCTATTGATTATTGAGAAGGGTATGAATAATTCTGGACTTGACACTTTTTGCTCAAATGTAAATAAAAGCTGAGAAATGTTTTTTTTTTCCACAATAATGCCTCTTGTACATCATCTTATTATCTTTTTGGAGACACCTATGTCATTTCCCATCAAATTACTTGCTGGTTGAATAAAAGTAACTTTAAGTCAAAATTTGCCAGGGGTATGAATAATTATGGGCAGCACTGTATATACACCTGACACAAAAATATAATATTTAATCTGACTGTTAATTCTGTGGGTGACCTATAGTGATTTTTGTCTGGGTGCAATGCACCAACTTTGTACCCCTGACACAAAAATATAATAGTTAATCTGTCTGTTAGTTCGGTGGGAGACATATACCCAATTTTTTGTGTGAGGTACACCTGCACTGCATCCATGACAGGGAAATTAATATACAGTAGTTAATCCATCTGTTAGTTCGGTGGGTGACATATACCTATTTTTTGTGTGAGGTACACCTGCACAGCATCAGTAACAGGGAAATGAATATAGTTAATCCGTCTGTTAATTCAGTGGCTGACATATACCCATTTTTGGTGCGAGGTACACCTGCACTGCATCAGTGACAGGGAAATTAATATAGTTAATCCGTCTGTTAGATCAGTGGGTGATATATATCAATTTTTTGTGAGAGGTACACCTGCACTGAATCCGTTACAGGGGAATTAATATAGTTAATCCGTCTGTTAGTTCAGTGGGTGACCTCAAAGAATAAGAGAGAATCAAATAAGGGACGTTGACCTGAATATGGTGCTGCTGGTGTGGGTGAAGCTGGAGAGGACATGGTTGATCTGTGCCAGCTACATGCCCAAATGAAACACCTTCCTCAGGTGCAAGTAGGCGACAGAACGTTGAGCGTTATTTTGTAGACCCGAATACCGGTGTATGAATGATGAGGCCAGAACAAGTAGAGACGGTAGTAGATTGGGTGGCTGACAGTGCCTCCAGTTCCTTCACATTGTCTCCCACCTAGTCCCCTGCTGAAAGCACAGAGTTGGCACCTGCAACTCATGGGCAGCTGTCTGTCACCTCACCCCCTTGCCAATCAGCCAAACAGTCTAAGCTTCAAATCATGCAGCAGTCTTTTATGCTTTTAATGACTCTTCTGGCAGGGTTTATGTGGGCCATCCACCTAGCCCTGCCCCAGAAGTGGAAGAGATTGAGTGCACTGATGCCCAACAGCTTATGTTTCAGGATGTGGACATGAGAGGACCACTGCAGCACATCTCTGCTGATGACGAAACACAAGTGCCAACTGCTGCAGCTTTCTACAGTGTGCAGACCGGCAAGGAGGGCAGGGGTGAGGAGTGGGTGGAGGATGATGAGGTCCTAGACCCCACATGGAATCAAGGTCATGCGAGTGGCGTGTGCAGTTCAAAAGAAAAGGTGGTGGTCATACAGCGCCAGCCGCACAGCAAAAGAGGGAGCAGGGTGCAAAAGCAGAGTGGCCGTCACCTAGCCAGTATGCCTGCTACTGCCCACCGCACCCAGAGACTGAGCACACGAAAGCCAGCTCCAAAGAGTTCCCTGGTGTGGCAGGTCTTCAGACAATGTACTGACAACTAGACGCGAGTGGTTTGCACACTGTGCAATCGGAGCCTGAAGCGAGGCATAAATGTTCTAAACCTGAGCACCACCTGCATGACCAGGCATCTAAATGCAAAGCATGAGCTGCAGTGGAGTACACAACTTAAAAACCATGAAAGATCTCAGGCTCCTCCAGCTCCATCCTCTGCTGCAGTCTTGGCCTCTTCCTCCCCCTCTGGAATAAGAGTGGCACCTTCCACCCACAAACAGAGGATGTGGCAGCAACACAACCACCTCCACCACTGTCATCGTCACCAAGCATCTCCACATTGTACCATGGAAGCATTCAGCTGTCCATCCCCCAAACACTGGATAAAAAGAGGAAGTACCCCCTACCACCAGTGATCCCTGGGACTGAATGCCAGCATTTCAAAATTCCTGGCCTTTGAAATGCTGTAATTTCATCTGGTGGAAACTGTGACTTTTTAAAACCTTATGGTTGAGGCTGTCCCAGAGTACATGGTTCCCAGCCACCACTACTTTTCCAGGCGAGCCATCCCTGCCCTGCACAACTAAGTGGCAGACAAAATCAGGTGTGCATTGCGCAATGCCATCTGTGGCAAGGTCCACATAACCACCGATACGTGGACCAGTAAGCACTGCCAGGGACATTATATCTCCCTAACAGAACACTGGGTAAATGCAATGGTGGCTGGGCCTCAGGCAGATAGCAGTTTGGTGAATGTCCTGCCACATCTGAGGATTGCATGACGTTTATCGTTGCCTCCTGTTTCTACCTCCTCCTACTCCTCTTCCTCCTCTACCACCTCCTCACTCTCTACCGCATCCTCACCCGGTCAGCGGAACACCTGCACCATCAACTTCAGCATAGCCAGGGGAAACGACAGCAGGCTGTTTTAAAACCCCTAACCTTGCAGGAGCTGTGGACGGGCATGGAACAACAGACCGATGAGTGGTTGGTGCCACTGAACCCCAAGTCTGGCCTGGGGGTGTGCGATAACGGGCAAAATCGTGTAGCAGCTCTGGGACTAGTTGTTTTGAAGCACGTCCCTTGCCCGGTGCATGTGCTGAATTTGGTAGTGCAGAGGTTCCTGAAAATTGACCCCAATATGTCAGAGCTGCTGTAGAAAGTGCAAGCTGTCTGTGAACACTTTCGCATTCTCACGCTGCTGCTGCTCGCCTGTCTGTGCTGCAGCATAACTTCGGCCTTCACCGTCTCATATGCGACATACCCACAATGTGGAACTCCACCTTGCACATGCTGGAGAGACTGTGCGAGCAGCAGCAGGCTATAGTGGAGTTTCAGCTGCAGCACACACGGGTGAGTCGCTCTGCGGAACAGCACCACTTCCCCACTGAGTGGGCCTCCATGCAGGATCTGTATGCCGTGTTGCGCTGTTTCGAGTTCTCCACCAACATGGCCAGTGCAGATGATGCTGTCCTCAGCGTTACTATCCGACTTCTATGTCTCCTTAAACAAAATGCTTTGGCCGATGATGGAAGAGGATGTGGCACAGGAGGATTGCGAGGAGGAAGAGGGATCATTTCCACGGTTCTCAGGGCAGTCATTCACAAGTGGCTCGGAGGGTGGGTTCCTGCACCAACAGAGGCAAGGTACACAACTGACCGGCCAGGGCACAGTTCTGGAGGATGAGGAGGATAATGAGGAGGAGGAACCGTGTTCACAGCAGGGTGGCACCAAAAGCAGCTCATGGGCATCACTGGAGAGTGGCTGGCGGGATACAGAGGACACAGAAGATACACCTCCCACAGAGCACATCTTGTCATTGCCTCTTTACAGCCTGGCACACAGGAGTGACTACATGCTGCAGTGCCTGCACAACCACTGCTGAGTTGCCCACATTCTCGTACTGATTACTGGGAGACCACCTTGCTGGATCCCCGCTACAAGGACGACATGCTGTACTTAATTCCATCATACTAATAGATGCGCTGTTAATGTTATTCCCACCTGACAGAGGGGGCTCAGCGGAAGCAGAGGAGGCGGAAGAAGTCGTCAATGGAGCTGGAGCACTGCAAGCACCTCAGAAGGGAGGGTTAGCATGGGTAAAATGTGGAAAAACTTTGTCAGCACACCACAACAACTAGCACCACCAGCTGATATGGAACATCTTAGCAGGAGGCAGCATTTCAGCAACATGGTGGAGCAGTATGTGGGCACACGCCTACACGTACTGACCAATGGGTCTGCCCCATTCGACTTCTGGGTCTCCAAATTGGGTACATGGCCTGAGCTTGCACTTTACGCTTAGAGGTGCTGGCCTGCCCTGCGGCCAGTATATTGTCCGAACCTATGTTGAAAAAGGCAGGGGGGTGATCACAGACAAGCGCAGCCGTCTGTCCACAGCCAACGTCGACAAGCTCACATTCATTAAAACAAACCAGCATGGATCCCACATGGAACACCGAAGCTTCCGCGTGTTCTGGGAGAAGACAACAGACAGCGGCCAGCGAACCCTACCAGAAGGCTCACTGGGAAAGTGTCAGTGAACACAAAAGAAGACGCCAGTAAGGTAAAAAGAGGCAGTACACTGCTCTCCTGTGGGATGCCACAGGAGTCATTACAAGTGTCACTTGCCTGCTACAGGATTTTGATCATTGGTTATCAAAGCCATACAGTAACCATATCATTGTTGACCAATTGAGATCTTCAACAGGAATACTGATCCTTAATAGGAACATTGACTGTTATTAAACTTTTTGATCGAACATCTATATTTTTATATAACTTTACATTTTTTTTTTTATTTTTCCATTGTTCTATACATCATTTTCTTCAACTGTACTTGCATATCTCGATTCCCCTATTTTCTACTTTTACTACAATAGGGAGAATAAACTATCACCATACTTTACCTAACTTGCTTGCCCTCTACTTGCCACCAGTTATAGTGTGCCAGTCTACTAACAAAACTTTTATGGATCCCACAGGACTTGTCTGTATCTTGTGCTAAATAGACAAGTATACTGGCCGCACCCAGCCATTGTTATACACCAGCGCACTTTCTCTTTGCATTCTCTTTTCCATTTCCCAATGTTTTGGGCCTTCCCAAACTCATTAAAAATAAAAATAATTAAAGGAAAAAAAAAATGTCTACCGCCCCCTCAACCTCCTACTCCACTTTGACCTCCGTCTCCTAGTTCAAGATTATTATATATTTTTTTTTTTACATTCTATGTTATTTTAAGTCATTTTCCTATCCACATTTTGTTGCAGGGCAATTTTCCTGCTATTACTCTAAATTTGCTTCCATTTGCAGCCCTCTAGCCCTTACTATGACTATTTTACAGCCATTTTAGTGCACCAAAGTTTTGGCTCCCCATTGACTCCAATGGGGTTCGGGTTCGAGTTCAGGTCAAGTTTGGTACTTTGACCGAAGTTCGGCCGAACCCGGCGAACCCGAACATCAATGGGTCTGCTCATTCCTAGTGATGAATCTTTCCTTCTACAGTTTTAGATAACAAGAAGGCTCACAGCAGCATGTCCGGTGTGACTATTTATTAGGAACCAAGAGTGCACACACAAAAGGATACAACGTTTCGGCTACGCAGTAACCTTTATCAAGTATACAGATACAAAAAAGTGAGCAATCATATATACACCAGAGTGACCACTCCTGTGGCATAGTACAGCCAATCAGCTACGGGCTCAATCAAATCAACACATGTGTATTTATTAAAATGGCCTGAGCTCCAATCAGGCTGTCTATAGTTAATAATAAAAGCAATGTGTACCTGATCTCCCATTGAACACCATCCGATTGCCTCAGCCATGTTAATCTCCCAAGTCGGCGTCTCAAACAAACCTATTGCTCATGTCCGTGACGACATCACGTTTTGATGTGGGCATGCCACCGTCAAAGACATCAAAGATTCAACCGCATCTGATTACATAGCCACACCACATACAGCCAATTGACGTTCACATATCAAGTCACATGCGTCATCGGCCCATGTGACCGTCACATGACCAGCGAAAGGTCCTAGATCCACCTTAACATGAAGCAAGCATATAATCCTTATATATATATCTATTATTTCTAACCACTGGTATGTAGATGGGGACCAAAATTATGTCTCACTCACATATTATAGGAACTTAGATAAATTATCTGGAGAACTACAGATAGAAGCTGTAGAATGTTTGTTGATAACCCCCTTTTTGCCTATAAAAAAGGTGCCTCTCTGAATACCATGCTGATTAAAAGTGGCATACTGTACGCCCTAAAAAAATGGAAAGACAGAGTTTCCTTACAACCCAGAGGAGGGGTACTTTACCCTGCCTGAGCTGTGGGAATTGTAGTGCTATAATTAAAGGTGACAATGTAGTGCCCCCCACACAGGGAGACAGGAAACAAATTAAAGATTTTGCAACGTGCAAGACACATGTCATATACTGCTTGAAATGCCCATGTAGTAAGATATACTGTATGTTGGGCAAACATCTCAGGCTATAAGTATCTGAATCAATGAGTATAAGTTTTAGGAAGCATTAGGAAGGAACTCAGAAGAGAGATTAAGATGGATACAGTGGAGGTGGCAGGTTCTGGAGGTAGTAAGAAGTGGAGCCCATGAGGAGGATAACAGTAGGAGATTGTTACAGAGAGACCTTTTGGATAGTGAAACTCCTCTTTAATACTGAAAGGGTTAAATTAAATTTGTAACTTTAGTGCATTTATATGATTGATCACTTTCATGGTTTAGGGTTATTTATGGCTATGTGTATTGTACGAAAGGATATGGTTTGTATATATGTATCAGCTGTTGGGGCTATAAAAACCCCAACCAGGGTTTTGTACCAGCAACTTGTGAGTATGACTTCTTGTAAAAATCTTTTTATTGAGTTTTTTTTTTTTTTCATTTTCAACGCATCGCAATTACAACATTGAAAAGGAAAAATGAAAGAAATAACATTTTTCCAAGCATTACGTATATAATGTGCATAACATAATTTCCCGTACAGTTTCAGTAACATTGGTAGAAATCATATATGTGTAATGGAATCCAACTAAAAATGTACTTTTTTATTGCCATTGTGTAGTGAGTATGACTTTTTTGCTCACTCACATACAATATTGGCACAATGAGGTAAAAAGAACACACAAATCTGCAAGTTTGAAAGACAGCAAAAGTGAGCCCCCACAGAGCTCAGCCAAGAGAAAAAAAAGTTATGGTCCTTAAAAATAATGTCAGAAAATTCCGTGTTAGAAAATCCAGATGACGTGGCTCCCCTTCTGAACGCTGCCATGTCACCAAACAGCAGTTTACGACATATGGGATGTCGCAGTATTCAGGACAAATGCATAATACTTTTTGGGGGGCATTTTCTCCTGTTAACCCCTGTGAAAATGAAAAATTTGGGCCTAAAGTGACATTTTCAATTTGCTGGATTTCGGCTGCAGGAAGGAAATAATGATGTCACAAGGATACAGGGCTGGCAGGAGGATACATAGGGGAGGAGTTAGGTGCGAGTAAGGGCGGTGGTACCTGGAAACTTTCAACAAACTCGCCGCCCCATGGCGCTTGAGATGGATTATTTGTATATATTTAAAACTTTATATTTGGAGCTTTGAAGACTGTCAGAAACTAAACAAAGATAACATCAGTGTCCTGTATTTGTGTCCCACCGAGCTATATAATCAGTTTAAAACATGTAAAGTAGGTGATAATATCGCTTTAAGCTGGAGTGCATGTGTAGAGGTCACTGAACTTGTCCACCACCAGACAGCCACATTAGGTGAGAACTCATTGCTACAGGTTAGTACTGTGGAGAGGTCTCTTTTAAGCACCTATAACAACACTTTTGCGATAACTTGTTTGAAAACATCAATCAAATACCAAATATTAATTTACAATCTAAATTATTTCATCATTCCTCTTTGAGACAAGCAAGACTTATGAGGATCAACTAGTTTTCAAAATGATTACGCCAAGTAAAATTTCAAATTTTCCTTCCTCTCTGATAATAACGATGACAAAAGAAAACTACAATTAAATTCTGATGATAATAATAATATTTTCTATTATTCTAAATCCTTGCCGCATTTCACTATCTACGCAATATGAAAAAAACACGATCAAGCACATTCAGAATGCGAAACATTATAATGTAAAAGATATTATTTATTTTTCCCAGGTTTATAGTTATAAGTAGAGTTGAGCAGACACCTGGATGTTCAGGTTCGGCAGGTTCGGCCGAACTTGAAAAAAAAGTTTGGGTTCGGCACCTGAACTTGACCCCAGGACTTTTGGGCACTAAAATGGCTCTAAAATAGTCCTGAAAAGGGCTAGAGGGCTGCAAAAGGCATCCAAATGTGCTTAAGAGCATGGCAACTGTTCTGCAAACAAATGTGGAATGGGGAAATTAGTTAAAATAACATAACATACAGAAAAACAAAAACAAAAAAACAATCTGGATCTAGGAGTAGGAGGTTGAGGAGGTGGTGGATGGGTGGATGTGGCGGTGTAGGTTGACGTGGCGGTGTAGGTGGAAGGGGAGTGAAGGAGGAATAGGTAGCCAACACTGATTTGTGTTATTTCTTATTTTTAAATTGGGGTATCCCCCAAAATATTGGGACATATAACAAAATAAAACAAAGAATAAGTGCACTTGAGTACAAGAATGGATGGTTGAGGCTGGTATAAATGTCTATTCTGCACAAGGTATGGAAAAGTCCTGTGGGATCCATGCCTGGTTCATTTTAATAAACGTAAGCTTGTCCACATTGGCTGCAGCCTGTGATAATGCTCTCTGCCATGCTAAACACACGTCCACACTATACACTGGCTGCAGGGCAGGTCAGCACCTCCAAGGCTGACAAAGCTTTTCCACATTTCGGCCATGCTAACCCTGCCTTCTCAGGTGCTGGTGGTGCCCCAGCTGCGTTGGCGACCTCCTCCTCCTCCTCTGCCTTCGCATTGTGCTTCCACTGTGCCCCCGCTGTCAGGTGGGAATGCAATCATCAGCAATAGAACAGAAAATTTTGATATATTTAGGCCCCTGTCACCCAGGCACTGCGGGGGTTCATTCACGGCAAAAGGGGGTTCATGTCACCCAGCAGTAGAACAGAGGATTTTGATATATTTAGGACCCTGTCACCCAGGCACAGCAGGGGTTCATTCACAGCAAAAGGGGGTTCATGTTACCCAGCAATAGAACAGAGGATTTTGAGAGATTTAGGCCCCTGTCACCCAGGCACAGCAGGGGTTCATTCACAGCAAAAGGGGGTTCATGTTACCCAGCAATAGAACAGAGGATTT
This sequence comes from Bufo gargarizans, assembly GCF_014858855.1. Classification (NCBI taxonomy): domain Eukaryota; kingdom Metazoa; phylum Chordata; class Amphibia; order Anura; family Bufonidae; genus Bufo; species Bufo gargarizans. The sequence goes on from NC_058081.1 coordinate 668,269,443, forward strand.
TGAGAGATTTAGGCCCATGTCACCCAGGCACAGCAGGGGTTCATTCACGGCAAAAGGGGGTTCATGTCACCCAGCAATAGAACAGAGGATTTTGAGAGATTTAGGCCCCTGTCACCCAGGCACATCAGGGATTCATTCACGGAAAAAGGGGGTTCATGTCACCCAGCAATAGAACAGAGGATTTTGATATATTTAGGCCCCTGTCACACAGGCACAGCAGGGGTTCATTCACGGAAAAAGGGGGTTCATGTCACCCAGCAATAGAACAGAGGATTTTGAGAGATTTAGGCCCCTGTCACCCAGGCACAGCAGGGGTTCACTGACGGCAAAAGGGGGTTCATGTCACCCTGCAATAGAACAGAGGATTTTGAGAGATTTAGGCCCCTGTCACCCAGGCACAGCAGGGGTTAATTTACACCAAAAGGGGGTCCATGTCACCCTGCAATAGAACAGAGGATTTTGAGAGATTTAGGCCCATGTCACCCAGGCACAGCAGGGGTTCATTCACAGCAAAAGGGGGTTCATGTCACCCAGCAATAGAACAGAGAATTTTTATATATTTAGGCCCCTGTCATCCAGGCACAGCAAGGGTTCATTCATGGCAAAAGGGGCTTCATGTCACCCAGCAATAAAACTAAGGATCTTGATATATTTAGGCCCATGTCACCCAGGCACAGCAGGGGTTCATTCATGGCAAAAGGGGGTTCATGTCACCCAGCAATAGAACAGAGGATTTTGAGAGATTTAGGTCCCTGTCACCCAGGCACAGCAGGGGTTCATTCACAGCAAAAGGGGCTTCTTGTCACGCAGCAATAGAACAGAGGATTTTGAGAGATTTAAGCCACTGTCACCCAGGCACAGCAGGGGTTTGTATACACCCAAAATAATAAAATGTCACCCGACAATTGAAAATAAGATTTTTTCAATTTAGGGCACTAAAAATGGCACTTTTTTAATTAAAAAAATATTAAAATAGTCCTTGAAAAGGCTAGAGGAATGTAAAAAGCAGTAAAATGTGCTTATGAGCCTGGCAACTGCTCTGCAAACAAATGTGGATAGGGAAATAACTTAAAATGAAATAAAATAACTCAAAATTACAAAATATTAACCTGCAGCTCAGAGAAGGAGGTGGATATGGAGTCGGAGGTTGAGGAGGCGGTGAATGTGGTGTTGTAGGTGGAAGCATCAATGGAGGAGGAGGAGGTAGCCAACAATGTTTATTTTTTATTTTTTATTGGGGTAGGTAGCCCCCAAAATATTGGGATAAATAAAAAAAATTAAAAATAATAATCATTGCACTTGACTTGAGTACAAGAATGTATGTTTGATGGTGGTATAAATGTCTATTCTGCACAAGGTACAGACAAGTCTTGTGGGATCCAAGCCTGGTTCATTTTAATGTACGTGAGCTTATCTACATTGGCTGTGGACAGGCAGCTGCGTCTGTCTGTAATGACGCCTCCTCCCGTGCTAAATACACGTTCAGAGAGTACACTGGCTGCAGGGCAGGCCAGCACCTCCAAGGCATACAGGGCAAGCTCTGGCCATGTTGACAATTTGGAGACCCAGAAGTTGAATGGGGCAGAACCATCAGTCAGTACGTGTAGTCGTGTGCACAGGTACTGTTCCACCATGTTGTTCAAATGCTGCCTCCTGCTAACATGCTCCATATCAGTAGTTACGGCCAATTATTCCGCAGTGCAACTCACCCGTGAGTGCTGCAGCTGAAACTCCACTTTTTCACCGCAGTAACCAAAAAGCCGTACTTCTGGCCTAAATGTGACAGTCACTTATGCATGTGTAATCCCAGATGTGCAGTATATCAGATTCTTTTTTTCACCCAAGCATGCCAAAGCCGTATTTATGGCCTAAATGTGACAGTCACTTATGCACGTGTAATCCCAGATGTGCAATATATTAGAGGCTCTTTTCACCCCAGTAACTAAAAAGCCGTATTTCTGGCCTAAATGTGACAGTCACTTATGCTTGTCTAATCCCAGATGTGCAGTATATTAGAGGGTTCTTTCACCCCAGTAACCAAAAAGCTGTATTTTTGGCCTAAATGTGACAATCACTTATGCATGTGTAATCCCAGATGTGCACTATATTTAACAGATGTTTTTTTTGTTAACCCCAGTAAGCAAAAAGCTGTATTTCTGGACTTGCAGACATGCAGATGGCTGCCGATCATATATTGATATTGTCTAACTGAAGAAAAAATAGTTCGTTTTCAGCAATAGTTGGCTCAGGGCAGGCTTAAAAACTGCACCCACAAAACACATTTGCTGTAGATCGCTGAGTACAAAAAACTGTTCTTGATAAGATTTCTCCCTGATCTCTCCCTCAAGCAGCTGCAGCCTATCCCTACACTATTCCGAGCAGAGTGACGGGTGGCGCTAGGTGACTCCAGCTTAAATAGAGCCTGGGTCATATGCTGCAGCTGGCCAATCACAGCCATGCCAATAGTAGGCATGGCTGTGATGGCCTTTTGGGGCAAGTAGTATGACGCTTGTTGATTGGCTACTGTGCAGCCTTTCAAAAAGCGCCAAGAAAGCACCGAACACCGAACCCAAACCCGAACTTTTATGTAAATGTTCGGGTTTGTGTCCGGGTGCCGAAAAACCTAAAGTTCGGTATGAACCCGAACTTTACAGTTCAGGTTCGCTCAATTCTAATTATAAGTCATTTAATTCAGAACGGTAAGACCACAGGTTACCCTACCAGCAAGGGAGTTAATATACAATTCAAACTTGCTTTAGTAATTGGCAAAACATATTAATTACTGCAAGCATATTAGGCAGATTTTATTTATTTTTTTTCCACTTCCCATGGGCATAAACATGTAGCGATAGTCAAAATGTTGCCTGAGTTTCCCATTTGCAGATCACTCAGCCAGAAATTCGACTCAGTAAGCATATACATGAGAATGTTCTTTTACGTTCTGATTAGTTTAGAGAAAGCTTCATGCAGATGCTTGACAAACAAAATAGTCATTATGTAAAATAATTTTTCCATGAATATTTAGTGATCATTTTGAATGCTTTCCTAGTGCAAACAACACTATGCAAACAAAAATTCACTTTAGAGAAATTGTCACACATACTGTAGGTCTTGTTGTTCCCACAGCACCAAAATTATGGCACTGGATACCCGGACTGGTCACTACAAAATCTTTATCCTAGTCTTTATCCTGGTCTCACCATCTCCATTGAATATGGCATCTTAAAATGATTATTCATCCCCAGGGTTCTTTCGGACAGAGTCTCCAACGTGGCCAGACCAGCAGAGGGAATCCTGCTTACCTGATACTTTCCATTGAGTTCCAGCTTCTTCTCTCCTTTGACACCACTGCAACTCTCCAGTCTCCTAGTTATGTGGCTGTGGCAGCCAATGCTGTGATATGTTCCACATGTGTCATATTAATATTTCATGTGACACAGAAGCAGCCACATGACCCGTGTCAAACCAATGTTGAGATGGGGAGATCGGAGAGCTGCAGTGGCAGTGGTGGAGCAAAGAATCCAGAGAAGGGATCAGGTAAATATGATCCCCTCCGCAGATTTAATGTAATTACTATATCCCTGAACCCTAGAAGTCCATTCTAAAGAGAAGAATGGAACAGCATCACCTGCCTTTCCACCGGAAATAGGGAATTTTCAGCAACAATGGGGTCCCAGATAGTATGAAAAATAAGACATCATTGTACTGGGTAAAGTAATAAAATGCAAAAATTATTTTAGAAAAAACTGAGAAAGACTAAACTGAGACACTTTCATTATTCTTTCTCCTCTAGAAGAAAAAAAATATTTTGGGTTAACACAAAAACTTGAAATCACTGAAAATGCTGTTCTGACAGATACAAGGGCAAGTCATAAGGCTACTTCCCAGCAGGATACTACCAGATCAAATTGGGCTACCCAGCACACCCCACAACGTACAGACACCCTATTTCCCCCTAATATCACAAAACCAGGCTGCAAAAAAGAAACATGAGGTAGTTGTTGATACTTGCCCAAAATATGCAACCTTCAAACTCATCTTCAAGGTACTCATCTTGTTGTGAAGCCCTACACTAAAAACATAAGCAGTTTGGATCATAAATGTAGAATTAAATAAGTGAACATAAACATATTCCCCGTGTCCCGAACAAAAGTGGCTGCTTTTTGTTCTGTTTGGCTGCATTGACCATAATGCAGCCTAAAATGAAAACAAGCAGCCACATCCAGTCTGGACCTAGGTGGAAGAGCCTGCAACATGCGACAGTGCAGCTGAGACAGCACCATCGGGGGAATGAGTGAGGGTGAGTCCTATGTAAAAGAGTTTCCCTCCCAGATTTCATCACAATTATTTTTTTTGGGGGGGTGGGGGAGAAGGGAGAGAAAGAGCATAGTATGCGTAGGATGTGTGCAGAATATTGTAGGCAAGGCAATGTCCGTCTGATACCAGCAGATGTAAGATGTGTTCATGTTTATATGTTTTCCCAGAATACCAGAGGAAAGTTGACTGGCTTAAAATACTCCTCATGCATACTTGGCACTCACTATAAGAAGAAATTGAACCCAACCAAGTTCTCTCAGGCAGCCAAGTTAAGTTTCTTTGCTTACTTCTGTTATGGCATAGTTACCCAGAAAGAGCTGGATTCCTGGTTTCAGACACTCTGTTTTCCTTTCCTTTTGGAAAGGAAACTAGCTTGCATGCCTCTTCTAGAGAGGCATGTGGATATGCATGCACATAAATAGATAAAAATCTTATTATGAAAAGGCACTGATTGAACAGTTTGAGTTTACTCAAAAAAAAGTAGTGGATAAAAAAAGAAAGAAAGAATTGATATATTAAGCACAAGGAAGAGCAAATCAATTCTATTAATATGGAATTCATCCTAGAAAAATAGCTAAGCCTGCCTTACATCTGCAACAAGCACATGCAGGACAAAAGCTCCTTTTTGCAATTTCTTGCCCAACAAAGGGGAGCAGTTTAGTGGATAATGGTGCATTAAACACTTCCAATCTGGGCCATTTGCACCCTTCCTGACCTGGCCTAATTTTGCAAATCTGACATATCTCACTTTATGTGGAAATAACTTTGGAACGCCTTTACTTATCCAAGTCATTCAGAGATTGTTTTCTCGTAACACATTGTACTTCACGATAGTCATAAATTTTAGACAATATGTTTCACCTTTATTTATCAAAAATCCCCATAATTTTGAAAAATTAGCAATTTTCAAAATTTTAATTTCTCTGCTTTTAAAACAGAAAGTGATACCTCATAAAATATTTATTACTTAACATTCCCCATATGTCTACTTTATGTTGGCATCATTTTGGAAATGTCATTTTATTTTTTTAGGACATTAGAAGGCTTAGAAGGCTTAGGTGTTCCACAAGAATTAAAGGAAAATGGAGATCAAATTTTTAAATTGCACTTTTTTGGTAGATTTTCCATTTTAATACAATTTTTTCTTTAACACGTCAATGGTTAACAGACGTCAATGGTTAACAGACAAACAAAACTCTATATTTATTACCCAGATTCTGAGGTTTACAGAAACACCCCACATGTGGTCATAAACTGCTGTATGGGCACACGGCAGGGCGCAGAAGAAAAGGAACTCCACATGGGTTTTAGATGCCATGTCCCATTTGAAACCCCTTGATGCACCCTTACAGTAGAAACTCCCAAGAAGTGATCCCATTTTGGAAACTAGGGGATAAGGTGCCAGTTTAAGTGGTACTATTTTTGGATTTTTTGATCATTCATTATAAACACTTTATGGGGCATGGTGACCCCCAAAATTGGTTGTTTTAGCACAGTTTTTATTTATTTATTTTTACAGCGTTCACCTGAGTGGTTCGATCAAGAGACATTTTTATAGAGAAGACTATTACGGACGCGGCGATACCTAATATGTATACTTTTTCTTATTTATTTAAGTTTTACACAATAATAGTTTTAATGTGTCCATGTTCTGAGAGCTATCGTTTTTTTTTAGAGGTTTTCCTATGTAGGGGCTCATTTTTTGCGGGATGAGGTGATGGTTTTATTGGTACCATTTTGTGGGACATACGCCTTTTTAATCACTTGGTGTTGCACTTTTTGTGATGTAAGGTGACAAAAATTGCTTGTTTTGACACAGTTTTTTTTTTTTACGGTGTTCACCCGAGGGGTGAGGTCATGTGATATTTTTATAAAGCCGTCTGTTACGGACGCGGCAATACCTAATATGTATACTTTTTAAAATTTATTTCACTTTAACACAATAATAGCATTTTTTAAACCAAAAAAAAATGTTTTAATGTGTCCATGTTCTAAGAGCTATAGTTTTTTTTTATTTTTTTAGAGATTTTCTTATGTAGGGGCTCATTTTTTGCCGGATGAGGGGACGGTTTTATTGGTACCATTTTTTGGGACTTACTCCTCACTTGGTGTTGTTTTGTGATGTAAAGTGACAAAAATTGCTTGTTTTGACTGAGTTTTTTTTTTTTTACGGTGTTCACCCGAGGGGTGAGGTCATGTGTTATTTTTATAGAGCTGGCTGTTACGGATGCAGCAATACCTAATATGTATACTTTTTAAAATTTATTTTACTTTAACACAATAATAGCATTTTTTAACCCAAAAAATTGTTTTAATGTGTCCATGTTCTGAGAGCTATCGTTTTTTTTTTTTTTTTTTTGAGAGATTTTCTTATGTAGGGGCTCATTTTTTGTGGGATGAGCGTGCACTATTAGCATGCAGCTGCAGTTTCTGAATGGACGTTCTGGAACGTCCATTCAGAAATAGAGAACCACCTCCCGGACGTTTATAGTCAACGTGCGGACGGGAGGTGGTTAAGATGCACCAATGCACATCAAAATTTTAGTGCAAAGTGGTTTAGAAATATTTAGGCAGAACAATTAACAGTATTAAGACAGACCAAAGTTTATGAATATGGACCAAATTTATTATCCAGTATGAATCACTTTGTCGCATCTTAAGACAGTCTTACAATGTCTAAAGGCTCATGCACAGGATTGCGGCCAGCAAATAGCAGGTCTGGAATATATGAGTACCAGCCTTGTACGCATCGTATCAACAATGAGGACACATTCACTTGAATGGGTCCGCAATCCGGAAGATATGGAGCAGAGGCATGAAAAACATGCTTATTTTTTTGCGGTGCTGATGGATCATTAACCCATTCAAGTTGAATAGGTCTAAATCCATTAGCATAGGCCACACAAACGGCAAACATTCCGGCAAGGGAAGCACACCGTGTGGTCTAATTTAGAAAAACACCAACAATATAAAACCTCACATAAAATACAAATGCATCCTTTATTTGATCATAGTAAGAATAAAAAAAAGTCAGCAGTACGGACAGAAAACATGTATATATTGTGAGGGTACGCTCTGGTAGTTAGGACTAGCGGATGCAGTATAGAGGCAAAGTACACAGTTCTTGAATCAAACAGTGGTGTTTATTCACACATTGGTGTATAACAAAAATGCAGATAAGCTGTATCACAAAATGCAGCTGGCTTGTTGTTTGTTCACACATAAGGAAAGTACATAAACAATAAAAAGTCACCTTTTCTTCTGGGTGTTAATTCACACCCTGTTAGCAGTTAAGCCTCATCAAGTCCATAGGTGGCCTGTTCACTAGGGATGAGCGAACTCGAACTGTATAGTTCGGGTTCGTACCGAATTTTGGGGTGTCCGTGACACGGACCCGAACCCGGACATTTTCGTAAAAGTCCGGGTTCGGGTTCGGTGTTCGTCGCTTTCTTCGCGCTTTTGTGACGCTTTCTTGGCGCTTTTTGAAAGGCTGCAAAGCAGCCAATCAACAAGCGTCATACTACTTGCCCCAAGAGGCCATCACAGCCATGCCTACTATTGGCATGGCTGTGATTGGCCAGAGCACCATGTGACCCAGCCTCTATTTAAGCTGGAGTCACATAGCGCCGCCCGTCACTCTGCTCTGATTAGCGTAGGGAGAGGTTGCGGCTGCGACAGTAGGGCGAGATTAGGCAGATTAACTCCTCCAAAGGACTTGATTAACTGATCGATCTGCAGCTGTGGATCATTGAGCTGCTGATCCTCAATTGCTCACTGTTTTTAGGCTGCACAGACCGTTTGTCAGTCTCATTTTTCTGGGGTGATCGGCGGCCATTTTGTGTCTTGTGGTGCGCCAGCACAAGCTGCGACCAAGTGCATTTAACCCTCAATGGTGTGGTTGTTTTTTGGCTAAAGCCTACATCAGGGTGAAGCTGTGACACCAAGTGCATTTAACCAGCAATAGTCTGTTCATTTTTTGGCCATATACAAAATCAGGGGCAAGCTGCGCCTGTCACCAAGTGCATTTAACCCTCAATGGTGTGGTTGTTTTTTGGCTAAAGCCTACATCAGGGTGAAGCTGTCACACCAAGTGCATTTAACCAGCAATAGTCTGTTCATTTTTTGGCCATATACAAAATCAGGGGCAAGCTGCGCCTGTCACCAAGTGCATTTAACCCTCAATGGTGTGGTTGTTTTTTGGCTAAAGCCTACATCAGGGTGAAGCTGTCACACCAAGTGCATTTAACCAGCAATAGTCTGTTCATTTTTTGGCCATATACAAAATCAGGGGCAAGCTGCGCCTGTCACCAAGTGCATTTAACCCTCAATGGTGTGGTTGTTTTTTGGCTAAAGCCTACATCAGGGTGAAGCTGTCACACCAAGTGCATTTAACCAGCAATAGTCTGTTCATTTTTTGGCCATATCCCAGTCTAATTCTGTCACTAAATCCATACCGGTCACCCAGCGCCTAAATACTAGGCCTCAAATTTATATCCAGCTAAATCTGTCCCTAGTGCTGTAGCTGGGCGAGTTATTTAGTGTCCGTTCAAGCACATTTCTTGTTCTGGGTTGAAATACAATTCCCAATTTAGCAATTTCATAATTTAGTGGTTCCTGCTATATCAGAGCTCTTTGAAATCTATCCCAAAAAGGGTATATAATATTGAAGGTGCACATAGGGTCATTCAGAGTAACTTCACACACACCCGCTACTGTGTATTTCCAAGTCTAATTCTGTCACTAAATCCATACCGGTGACCCAGCGCCTAAATACTAGGCCTCAAATTTAATTCCCTCTAAATCTCTCGTTACCCACCGCTGTACTGTTGTTGCTGGGCAAGATATTTAGTGTCCGTCAAAGCACATTTTTTGTTCTGGGTTGAAGTACAATTCCCAATTTAGCAATTTCATAATTTAGTGGTTTCTGCTATATCAGAGCTATTTGAAATCTATCCCAAAAAGGGTATATAATATTGAAGGTGCACATAGGGTCATTCAGAATAACTTCACACACACCCGCTACTGTGTATTTCCAAGTCTAATTCTGTCACTAAACCCATACCTGTCACCCAGCGCCTAAATACTAGGCCTCAAATTTAAATCCCTCTAAATCTCTCGTTACCGTTGTCCTGTTGTAGCTGGGAAAGTTATTTAGTGCCCGTCAAAGCACATTTTTTGTTCTGGGTTGAAGTACAATTCCCAATTTAGCAATTTCATAATTTAGTGGTTCCTGCTATATCAGAGCTATTTGAAATCTATCCCAAAAAGGGTATATAATATTGAAGGTGCACATAGGGTCATTCAGAATAACTTCACACACACCCGCTACTGTGTATTTCCAAGTCTAATTCTGTCACTAAATCCATACCGGTGACCCAGCGCCTAAATACTAGGCCTCAAATTTAATTCCCTCTAAATCTCTCGTTACCCACCGGTGTACTGTTGTTGCTGGGCAAGATATTTAGTGTCCGTCAAAGCACATTTTTTGTTCTGGGTTGAAGTACAATTCCCAATTTAGCAATTTCATAATTTAGTGGTTTCTGCTATATCAGAGCTATTTGAAATCTATCCCAAAAAGGGTATATAATATTGAAGGTGCACATAGGGTCATTCAGAATAACTTCACACACACCCGCTACTGTGTATTTCCAAGTCTAATTCTGTCACTAAACCCATACCTGTCACCCAGCGCCTAAATACTAGGCCTCAAATTTAAATCCCTCTAAATCTCTCGTTACCGTTGTCCTGTTGTAGCTGGGAAAGTTATTTAGTGCCCGTCAAAGCACATTTTTTGTTCTGGGTTGAAGTACAATTCCCAATTTAGCAATTTCATAATTTAGTGGTTCCTGCTATATCAGAGCTATTTGAAATCTATCCCAAAAAGGGTATATAATATTGAAGGTGCACATAGGGTCATTCAGAATAACTTCACACACACCCGCTACTGTGTATTTCCAAGTCTAATTCTGTCACTAAATCCCTACCGGTGACCCAGCGCCTAAATACTAGGCCTCAAATTTAATTCCCTCTAAATCTCTCGTTACCCACCGCTGTACTGTTGTTGCTGGGCAAGATATTTAGTGTCCGTCAAAGCACATTTTTTGTTCTGGGTTGAAGTACAATTCCCAATTTAGCAATTTCATAATTTAGTGGTTTCTGCTATATCAGAGCTATTTGAAATCTATCCCTAAAAGGGTATATAATATTGAAGGTGCACATAGGGTCATTCAGAATAACTTCACACACACCCGCTACTGTGTATTTCCAAGTCTAATTCTGTCACTAAATCCATACCGGTGACCCAGCGCCTAAATACTAGGCCTCAAATTTAATTCCCTCTAAATCTCTCGTTACCCACCGCTGTACTGTTGTTGCTGGGCAAGATATTTAGTGTCCGTCAAAGCACATTTTTTGTTCTGGGTTGAAGTACAATTCCCAATTTAGCAATTTCATAATTTAGTGGTTTCTGCTATATCAGAGCTATTTGAAATCTATCCCAAAAAGGGTATATAATATTGAAGGTGCACATAGGGTCATTCAGAATAACTTCACACACACCCGCTACTGTGTATTTCCAAGTCTAATTCTGTCACTAAACCCATACCTGTCACCCAGCGCCTAAATACTAGGCCTCAAATTTAAATCCCTCTAAATCTCTCGTTACCGTTGTCCTGTTGTAGCTGGGAAAGTTATTTAGTGCCCGTCAAAGCACATTTTTTGTTCTGGGTTGAAGTACAATTCCCAATTTAGCAATTTCATAATTTAGTGGTTCCTGCTATATCAGAGCTATTTGAAATCTATCCCAAAAAGGGTATATAATATTGAAGGTGCACATAGGGTCATTCAGAATAACTTCACACACACCCGCTACTGTGTATTTCCAAGTCTAATTCTGTCACTAAATCCATACCGGTGACCCAGCGCCTAAATACTAGGCCTCAAATTTAATTCCCTCTAAATCTCTCGTTACCCACCGGTGTACTGTTGTTGCTGGGCAAGATATTTAGTGTCCGTCAAAGCACATTTTTTGTTCTGGGTTGAAGTACAATTCCCAATTTAGCAATTTCATAATTTAGTGGTTTCTGCTATATCAGAGCTATTTGAAATCTATCCCTAAAAGGGTATATAATATTGAAGGTGCACATAGGGTCATTCAGAATAACTTCACACACACCCGCTACTGTGTATTTCCAAGTCTAATTCTGTCACTAAACCCATACCTGTCACCCAGCGCCTAAATACTAGGCCTCAAATTTAAATCCCTCTAAATCTCTCGTTACCGTTGTCCTGTTGTAGCTGGGAAAGTTATTTAGTGCCCGTCAAAGCACATTTTTTGTTCTGGGTTGAAGTACAATTCCCAATTTAGCAATTTCATAATTTAGTGGTTCCTGCTATATCAGAGCTATTTGAAATCTATCCCAAAAAGGGTATATAATATTGAAGGTGCACATTGGGTCATTCAGAATAACTTCACACACACGCTTCTGTGCATTTCCAAGTCTAATTCTGTCACTAAATCCATACCGGTGACCCAGCGCCTAAATACTAGGCCTCAAATTTAATTCCCTCTAAATCTCTCGTTACCCACCGCTGTACTGTTGTTGCTGGGCAAGATATTTAGTGTCCGTCAAAGCACATTTTTTGTTCTGGGTTGAAGTACAATTCCCAATTTAGCAATTTCATAATTTAGTGGTTTCTGCTATATCAGAGCTATTTGAAATCTATCCCTAAAAGGGTATATAATATTGAAGGTGCACATAGGGTCATTCAGAATAACTTCACACACACCCGCTACTGTGTATTTCCAAGTCTAATTCTGTCACTAAATCCATACCGGTGACCCAGCGCCTAAATACTAGGCCTCAAATTTAATTCCCTCTAAATCTCTCGTTACCCACCGTTGTACTGTTGTTGCTGGGCAAGATATTTAGTGTCCGTCAAAGCACATTTTTTGTTCTGGGTTGAAGTACAATTCCCAATTTAGCAATTTCATAATTTAGTGGTTTCTGCTATATCAGAGCTATTTGAAATCTATCCCTAAAAGGGTATATAATATTCAAGGTGCACATTGGGTCATTCAGAATAACTTCACACACACACGCTTCTGTGCATTTCCAAGTCTAATTCTGTCACTAAATCCATACCGGTCACCCAGCGCCTAAATACTAGGCCTCAAATTTATATCCCGCTGAATTTGAATACAATACATTGGGCCAAATAATATATTTGTTGTTGTGGTGAACCATAACAATGAGAAAAACATCTAGTAAGGGACGCGGACGTGGACATGGTCGTGGTGGTGTTAGTGGACCCTCTGGTGCTGGGAGAGGACGTGGCCGTTCTGCCACATCCACACGTCCTAGTGTACCAACTACCTCAGGTCCCAGTAGCCGCCAGAATTTACAGCGATATATGGTGGGGCCCAATGCCGTTCTAAGGATGGTAAGGCCTGAGCAGGTACAGGCATTAGTCAATTGGGTGGCCGACAGTGGATCCAGCACGTTCACATTATCTCCCACCCAGTCTTCTGCAGAAAGCGCACAGATGGCGCCTGAAAACCAACCCCATCAGTCTGTCACATCACCCCCATGCATACCAGGGAAACTGTCTCAGCCTCAAGTTATGCAGCAGTCTCTTATGCTGTTTGAAGACTCCGCTGGCAGGGTTTCCCAAGGGCATCCACCTAGCCCTTCCCCAGCGGTGAAAGACATAGAATGCACTGACGCACAACCACTTATGTTTCCTGATGATGAGGACATGGGAATACCACCTCAGCATGTCTCTGATGATGACGAAACACAGGTGCCAACTGCTGCGTCTTTCTGCAGTGTGCAGACTGAACAGGAGGTCAGGGATCAAGACTGGGTGGAAGACGATGCAGGGGACGATGAGGTCCTAGACCCCACATGGAATGAAGGTCGTGCCACTGACTTTCACAGTTCGGAGGAAGAGGCAGTGGTGAGACCGAGCCAACAGCGTAGCAAAAGAGGGAGCAGTGGGCAAAAGCAGAACACCCGCCGCCAAGAGACTCCGCCTGCTACTGACCGCCGCCATCTGGGACCGAGCACCCCAAAGGCAGCTTCAAGGAGTTCCCTGGCATGGCACTTCTTCAAACAATGTGCTGACGACAAGACCCGAGTGGTTTGCACGCTGTGCCATCAGAGCCTGAAGCGAGGCATTAACGTTCTGAACCTGAGCACAACCTGCATGACCAGGCACCTGCATGCAAAGCATGAACTGCAGTGGAGTAAACACCTTAAAACCAAGGAAGTCACTCAGGCTCCCCCTGCTACCTCTTCTGCTGCTGCCGCCTCGGCCTATTCTGCTGCTGCCGCCTCGGCCTCTTCCTCCGCCTCTGGAGGAACGTTGGCACCTGCCGCCCAGCAAACAGGGGATGTACCACCAACACCACCACCACCACCTCCGTCACCAAGCGTCTCAACCATGTCACACGCCAGCGTTCAGCTCTCCATCTCACAAACATTTGATAGAAAGCGTAAATTCCCACCTAGCCACCCTCGATCCCTGGCCCTGAATGCCAGCATTTCTAAACTACTGGCCTATGAAATGCTGTCATTTAGGCTGGTGGACACAGACAGCTTCAAACAGCTCATGTCGCTTGCTGTCCCACAGTATGTTGTTCCCAGCCGGCACTACTTCTCCAAGAGAGCCGTGCCTTCCCTGCACAACCAAGTATCCGATAAAATCAAGTGTGCACTGCGCAACGCCATCTGTAGCAAGGTCCACCTAACCACAGATACGTGGACCAGTAAGCACGGCCAGGGACGCTATATCTCCCTAACTGCACACTGGGTAAATGTAGTGGCAGCTGGGCCCCAGGCGGAGAGCTGTTTGGCGCACGTCCTTCCGCCGCCAAGGATCGCAGGGCAACATTCTTTGCCTCCTGTTGCCACCTCCTCCTTCTCGGCTTCCTCCTCCTCTTCTTCCACCTGCTCATCCAGTCAGCCACACACCTTCACCACCAACTTCAGCACAGCCCGGGGTAAACGTCAGCAGGCCATTCTGAAACTCATATGTTTGGGGGACAGGCCCCACACCGCACAGGAGTTGTGGCGGGGTATAGAACAACAGACCGACGAGTGGTTGCTGCCGGTGAGCCTCAAGCCCGGCCTGGTGGTGTGTGATAATGGGCGAAATCTCGTTGCAGCTCTGGGACTAGCCAATTTGACGCACATCCCTTGCTTGGCGCATGTGCTGAATTTGGTGGTGCAGAAGTTCATTCACAACTACCCCGACATGTCAGAGCTGCTGCATAAAGTGCGGGCCGTCTGTTCGCGCTTCCGGCGTTCACATCCTGCTGCTGCTCGCCTGTCTGCGCTACAGCGTAACTTCGGCCTTCCCGCTCACCGCCTCATATGCGACGTGCCCACCAGGTGGAACTCCACCTTGCACATGCTGGACAGACTGTGCGAGCAGCAGCAGGCCATAGTGGAGTTTCAGCTGCAGCACGCACGGGTCAGTCGCACTACAGAACAGCACCACTTCACCACCAATGACTGGGCCTCCATGCGAGACCTGTGTGCCCTGTTGCGCTGTTTCGAGTACTCCACCAACATGGCCAGTGGCGATGACACCGTTATCAGCGTTACAATACCACTTCTATGTCTCCTTGAGAAAACACTTAGGGCGATGATGGAACAGGAGGTGGCCCAGGAGGAGGAGGAGGAGGATGAGGAAGAGGGGTCATTTTTAGCACTTTCAGGCCAGTCTCTTCGAAGTGACTCAGAGGGAGGTTTTTTGCAACAGCAGAGGCCAGGTACAAATGTGGCCAGCCAGGGCCCACTACTGGAGGACGAGGAGGACGAGGATGAGGAGGAGGTGGAGGAGGATGAGGATGAAGCATGGTCACAGCGGGGTGGCACCCAACGCAGCTCGGGTCCATCACTGGTGCGTGGCTGGGGGGAAAGGCAGGACGATGACGATACGCCTCCCACAGAGGACAGCTTGTCCTTACCCCTGGGCAGCCTGGCACACATGAGCGACTACATGCTGCAGTGCCTGCGCAACGACAGCAGAGTTGCCCACATTTTAACCTGTGCGGACTACTGGGTTGCCACCCTGCTGGATCCACGCTACAAAGACAATGTGCCCACCTTACTTCCTGCACTGGAGCGTGATAGGAAGATGCGCGAGTACAAGCGCACGTTGGTAGACGCGCTACTGAGAGCATTCCCAAATGTCACAGGGGAACAAGTGGAAGCCCAAGGCCAAGGCAGAGGAGGAGCAAGAGGTCGCCAAGGCAGCTGTGTCACGGCCAGCTCCTCTGAGGGCAGGGTTAGCATGGCAGAGATGTGGAAAACTTTTGTCAACACGCCACAGCTAACTGCACCACCACCTGATACGCAACGTGTTAGCAGGAGGCAACATTTTACTAACATGGTGGAACAGTACGTGTGCACACCCCTCCACGTACTGACTGATGGTTCGGCCCCATTCAACTTCTGGGTCTCTAAATTGTCCACGTGGCCAGAGCTAGCCTTTTATGCCTTGGAGGTGCTGGCCTGCCCGGCAGCCAGCGTTTTGTCTGAACGTGTATTCAGCACGGCAGGGGGCGTCATTACAGACAAACGCAGCCGCCTGTCTACAGCCAATGTGGACAAGCTGACGTTCATAAAAATGAACCAGGCATGGATCCCACAGGACCTGTCCGTCCCTTGTCCAGATTAGACATTAACTACCTCCCCATAACCATATATTATTGGACTCCAGGGCACTTCCTCATTCAATCCTATTTTTATTTTCATTTTACCATTATATTGCGATGCTACCCAAAGTTGAATGAACCTCTCCTCTGCCTGTGTGCTAGGCCTAAATATATGCCAATGGACTGTTGCAGTGGTGGCTGACATGAAGCCTGATTCTCTGCTATGACATGCAGACTAATTCTCTGCTGACATGAAGCCAGATTGTCTGTTACGGGACCTCTCTCCTCTGCCTGGGTGCTGGGCCTAAATTTATGACAATGGACTGTTGCAGTGGTGGCTGACGTGAAGCCTGATTCTCTGCTATGACATGCAGACTGATTCTCTGCTGTCATGAAGCCAGATTGTCTGTTACGGGACCTTTCTCCTCTACCTGGGTTCTGGGCCTAAATTTATGAAAATTGACTCTTACAGTGGTGGGTGACGTGAAGCCTGATTCTCTGCTATGATATGAAGACTGATTCTCTGCTGACATGAAGCCAGATTGTCTGTTACGGGACCTTTCTCCTCTGCCTGGGTTCTGGGCCTAAATTTATGAAAATTGACTCTTACAGTGGTGGGTGACGTGAAGCCTGATTCTCTGCTATGATATGAAGACTGATTCTCTGCTGACATGAAGCCAGATTGTCTGTTACGGGACCTTTCTCCTCTGCCTGGGTTCTGGGCCTAAATTTATGAAAATTGACTCTTACAGTGGTGGGTGACGTGAAGCCTGATTCTCTGCTATGATATGAAGACTGATTCTCTGCTGACATGAAGCCAGATTGTCTGTTACGGGACCTTTCTCCTCTGCCTGGGTTCTGGGCCTAAATTTATGAAAATTGACTCTTACAGTGGTGGGTGACGTGAAGCCTGATTCTCTGCTATGATATGAAGACTGATTCTCTGCTGACATGAAGCCAGATTGTCTGTTACGGGACCTTTCTCCTCTGCCTGGGTTCTGGGCCTAAATTTATGAAAATTGACTCTTACAGTGGTGGGTGACGTGAAGCCTGATTCTCTGCTATGATATGAAGACTGATTCTCTGCTGACATGAAGCCAGATTGTCTGTTACGGGACCTTTCTCCTCTGCCTGGGTTCTGGGCCTAAATTTATGAAAATTGACTCTTACAGTGGTGGGTGACGTGAAGCCTGATTCTCTGCTATGATATGAAGACTGATTCTCTGCTGACATGAAGCCAGATTGTCTGTTACGGGACCTCTCTCCTCTGCCTGGGTGCTGGGCCTAAATATATGCCAATGGACTGTTGCAGTGGTGGCTGACGTGAAGCCTCATTCTCTGCTATGACATGCAGACTAATTCTCTGCTGACATGAAGACAGATTCTCTGTTACGGGACCTCTCTCCTCTGCCTGGGTGCCGGGGCCTAAATATCTGAGAATGGACTGTTCCAGTGGTGGCTGACGTGAAGCCTCATTCTCTGCTATGACATGCAGACTAATTCTCTGCTGACATGAAGACAGATTCTCTGTTACGGGACCTCCCTCCTCTGCCTGGGTGCTGGGCCTAAATATATGCCAATGGACTGTTGCAGTGGTGGCTGACGTGAAGCCTCATTCTCTGCTATGACATGCAGACTAATTCTCTGCTGACATGAAGACAGATTCTCTGTTACGGGACCTCCCTCCTCTGCCTGGGTGCTGGGCCTAAATATATGCCAATGGACTGTTGCAGTGGTGGCTGACGTGAAGCCTCATTCTCTGCTATGACATGCAGACTGATTCTCTGCTGACATGAAGCCAGATTCTCTGTTACGGGACCTCTCTCCTCTGCCTGTGTGTGTGCTGGGCCTAAATATATGCCAATGGACTGTTGCAGTGGTGGCTGACGTGAAGCCTCATTCTCTGCTATGACATGCAGACTGATTCTCTGCTGACATGAAGCCAGATTCTCTGTTACGGGACCTCTCTCCTCTGCCTGTGTGTGTGCTGGGCCTAAATATATGCCAATGGACTGTTGCAGTGGTGGCTGACGTGAAGCCTCATTCTCTGCTATGACATGCAGACTAATTCTCTGCTGACATGAAGACAGATTCTCTGTTACGGGACCTCCCTCCTCTGCCTGGGTGCTGGGCCTAAATATATGCCAATGGACTGTTGCAGTGGTGGCTGACGTGAAGCCTCATTCTCTGCTATGACATGCAGACTGATTCTCTGCTGACATGAAGCCAGATTCTCTGTTACGGGACCTCTCTCCTCTGCCTGTGTGTGTGCTGGGCCTAAATATATGCCAATGGACTGTTGCAGTGGTGGCTGACGTGAAGCCTCATTCTCTGCTATGACATGCAGACTGATTCTCTGCTGACATGAAGCCAGATTCTCTGTTACGGGACCTCTCTCCTCTGCCTGTGTGTGTGCTGGGCCTAAATATATGCCAATGGACTGTTGCAGTGGTGGCTGACGTGAAGCCTCATTCTCTGCTATGACATGCAGACTAATTCTCTGCTGACATGAAGACAGATTCTCTGTTACGGGACCTCCCTCCTCTGCCTGGGTGCTGGGCCTAAATATATGCCAATGGACTGTTGCAGTGGTGGCTGACGTGAAGCCTCATTCTCTGCTATGACATGCAGACTAATTCTCTGCTGACATGAAGACAGATTCTCTGTTACGGGACCTCTCTCCTCTGCCTGGGTGCCGGGGCCTAAATATCTGAGAATGGACTGTTCCAGTGGTGGGTGACGGGAAGCCAGATTCTCTGCTATGGAACCTCTCTCCAATTGATTTTGGTTAATTTTTATTTATTTAATTTTTATTTTAATTCATTTCCCTATCCACATTTGTTTGCAGGGGATTTACCTACATGTTGCTGCCTTTTGCAGCCCTCTAGCTCTTTCCTGGGCTGTTTTACAGCCTTTTTAGTGCCGAAAAGTTCGGGTCCCCATTGACTTCAATGGGGTTCGGGTTCGGGACGAAGTTCGGATCGGGTTCGGATCCCGAACCCGAACATTTCCGGGATGTTCGGCCGAACTTCTCGAACCCGAACATCCAGGTGTTCGCTCAACTCTACTGTTCACCTTTAGAGGGGCTGGAGTCCTCCAGCCTGGCTCAAACCTCAAAACCCAGCACAGCCCTCAGTTTACAGCACACAGACTCCTGAGCTCCACTGTCAGAGGGAGGTAAATCCACACACCTGGCAGTGCTGACTGGTTTTTATGCCTGGCAAAACCTAGCCTGGAACATGGGAAGTAGTCACCAACCCAGCACTTTGACTACTCCCAGTAAGAGCCATCCCAGATCAGCTATGACAGCCTTGCTAACTCTCAAGGTGTCAATTAGCAATTGCTGCTGCTGACATATAAAATACCGGCTTTTACTTCACTGAGGACAGGAACCTCGGGGACACATACCTTCCATCCACGATGATTCCAGGTGCCTTTTTACTATATATATATATATATATATATATATATACATACAGTACAGACCAAAAGTTTGGACACACCTTCTCATTCAAAGAGTTATCTTTATTTTCATGACTATGAAAATTGTAGATTCACACTGAAGGCATTAAAACTATGAATTAACACATGTGGAATTATATACATAACAAAAAAGTGTGAAACAACTGAAAATATGTCATATTCTAGGTTCTTCAAAGTAGCCACCTTTTGCTTTGATTACTGCTTTGCACACTCTTGGCATTCTCTTGATGAGCTTCAAGAGGTAATCACCTGAAATGGTCTTCCAACAGTCTTGAAGGAGTTCCCAGAGATGCTTAGCACTTGTTGGCCCTTTTGCCTTCACTCTGAGGTCCAGCTCACCCCAAACCATCTCGATTGGTTTCAGGTCCGGTGACTGTGGAAGCCAGGTCATCTGGTGCAGCACTCCATCACTCTCCTTCATGGTCAAATAGCCCTTACACAGCCTGGAGGTGTGTTTGGGGTCATTGTCCTGTTGAAAAATAAATGATGGTCCAACTAAACGCAAACCGGATGGAATAGCATGCCGCTGCAAGATGCTGTGGTAGCCATGCTGGTTCAGTATGCCTTCAATTTTGAATAAATCCCCAACAGTGTCACCAGCAAAGCACCCCCACACCATCACACCGCCTCCTCCATGCTTCACGGTGGGATCCAGGGATGTAGAGTCCATCCGTTCACCTTTTCTGCGTCGCACAAAGACACAGTGGTTGGAACCAAAGATCTCAAATTTGGACTCATCAGACCAAAGCACAGATTTCCACTGGTCTAATGTCCATTTCTTGTGTTCTTTAGCCCAAACAAGTCTCTTCTGCTTGTTGCCTGTCCTTAGCAGTGGTTTGCTAGCAGATATTCTACCATGAAGGCCTGATTCACACAGTCTCCTCTTAACAGTTGTTCTAGAGATGTGTCTGCTGCTAGAACTTTGTGTGGCATTGACCTGGTCTCTAATCTGAGCTGCTGTTAACCTGCGATTTCTGAGGCTGGTGACTCGGATGAACTTATCCTCCGCAGCAGAGGTGACTCTTGGTCTTCCTTTCCTGGGGTGGGCCACATGTGAGATAGTTTCTGTAGCACTGGATGGTTTTTGTGACTGCACTTGGTGACACTTTCAAAGTTTTCCCAATTTTTCGGACTGACTGACCTTCATTTCTTAAAGTAATGATGGCCACTCGTTTTTGTTTACTTAGCTGCTTTTTTCTTGCCATAATACAAATTCTAACAGTCTATTCAGTAGGATTATCAGCCGTGTCGCACTGCAAACATGACATAGGGCAGAAGAAGGTTGCAGTCCCTCCCATCCTTAGATACCACTCTTTTTAACATGTTTTTTAATGTTTGATTTAACCTCTCTACCAGGCCATCATCTTGTGGATGATACACTGTGTCTGTTTCTGTTTTATGTGGAGCAACTTACAAAGTTCCCTCATGACCTTGGATATAAAAGGGGTCGCTTGGCCAGTCAGAACTTCTTTAGGTAGTCCCACTCAGAAAAACATCTCCATTAACTCCTTAGCTATGAATTTGGCTGATGTATGTTGCATGGGCATCGCCTCTGGGTACCGAGTGGCATAGTCTAGGATGACCAAGTGTCACTGCCAGTTCTGTGCGAAGGTCTGGCAGACGTTCTTCTCTACCTGTTGCACGACGTTCTTTGTTTTGGTTTCACTTTCTCATCTCCTTTCCTTCTCCCAGGTGTCACCTATTTACACTAATTGTCTCCCTTTATATTCCTTCCCATACTGCCTCACTTTGCGGTTTATACTACTTCCTGGATGAAGTGGTCACTGCTGGAGGCTGCTACTGCTGTTTGCTCAGATAAGTCATTTCCTTTATTTGTGTTTCCTTGCTGGCTTGATTCTAGGTGACCCTGACTCCGTCCGTATTAAGTGCAGGGAGCCGGTGGTTTTGTCCCCTCACTATTATAGGGTTTTCAGGTGTCACACAGTCTTAGGTACCTGGGCATACAATCGTCTACCATTAAGACCCTTGCATGGGCATAGCAGTCAGGGAGAGCTCTTAGGGTTTTATAGGGCTCACCTATATGCTCCTTAGTTTGTGATCAAGCCAGTCGGATGTTTATTTATAAGTTCCAGCTATGTGCAACATCATCCGTGACACCAAGATGTGTTGGTGCCCTCTAGCAGAGTTCGATACTGGGCCTATGAGATCCATAGCCATTTGCTCGACCGAAACCTCAATAAATGGGAGAGGTACCAGGGGACTATGGAAATGTGGCTGGGGGCTATTTTTCTAGCAGGTTGGGCAAGATTTACAAAACTCTTCTACCTCTCTGATCACACTGGACCATTAAAACCGCTGTAGTATCCGGTCCTGTGTTTTCTGCCACCCTAGGTGACCCCCCCAAGAACATGTTGGTGGGCAAGCTCCAATACGAACTTGCGATAAGCCTTGGGCACCACCAGCTTTTCAATATGCTCACCCCGAAGTTGGTTTACCCAATACAGCATTTCCTGGTGAACAACAAAATGGAGAAATATCGACTCGGCCCAAGGTTTTTGTGGTTCACCATCAATTATTACCACATTCTCCCAAGCCCGGGATAAGGTTGGGTGATAGTGTTGTATGGTTCCGAAATTTTCACCGGAGACATTGAGGTCCGCCAATTCAGGACCCAGCGGCAAATCCTCCACGTCTCCCACCATTACACTCAGCGGGGTTGTCTCCCCCTCTTTCACAAATGTGGTGGTGACCCCTACCGCTGGCCCTTCAGTCTCAGGTTCCCAAGCTTCCAGTTTCCTCCCTGAGCAAGGCCACTCTACTGAGGTTACACCTGTCTCACGGGTATCGGTAACTTTCTTATCAGGCCACAGTGCCGGGAAACCCAGGAAGTCTCTCCCAATTATAAGTTCATAATGTAAATTAGTAGCGACGGCCACCTCGTGAGTTCACCTGCCGGCCACCATGGACAGAGACACCAGGGTGATGGGATATCCTTTAAGTCTCCATGGATGCACACGACCCAACTTTTTGGCCAGTATACTCGGCGGGAAGCACCAGGGCAGCTCTTGCCAGGGACACCAGACTCCTTGAGTCCAGAAAAGCCACCATCAGAGTGTCTTCCACTTGCACCTGGCACAGGTGGCTATTGTCTATAGTCTTGGGGGTACCAGCTTCCTGGCATGCAATGAGTGGGGTAGCCATAGTTAGTATCCATGGGTTCGTCCCGATGGAGACAGTCGGCCCTTAAGTGTCCAGGCTCCTGACACCGCCAGGAGACCATCGGAGCTGGGTCTGCAGGGGGTACATCCTGGGCGGGTTTTCCTGGCACCAGCCGCTGGGTCTGGGGTGGAGATTTCTGGGGGTTTGACTGTCCCCCTCCCAAAAAAAAACCGCTGTAGATTCCTGGAAGCCTCATAGCGCTCCACCGACTAAGGGCATTACCAGGAGACACCTGGCTGATCCAGTGCTGGAGAGGGTATGGCAAAGCCCTCTAGAAGACATCAGCCAAACAGACGGTCCAGCATAGCAGTTGAACTCAGCACGTCAGGCTGTAGCCATTTTTGCAATCGGTGTAACAGATCATAATACTGAGGTCTCACGGGTTCAGCCGGGTTAAACTCCCACTGATGCACCCGCTGGGCCAGGACCAACACATTCACCCCCCAGTCTTGCCCGAATCTCACCCTTTACTGTCGTGTAATTGGCCGCTTGATCATCAGGTAAGTCGAAAAACACCTGCTGGGGTCCGGATGTCATGGTCATATTGTTGTTTAACCATGACGCTGTTGCCGTGCAGACGGTTGCCAGTGGCAACGTGTAGTCTGCGATTTGCACGTGTACTTCCCCTTTAAGTTGTATCTCCCTGCTGTGTGGTGTGCGTGAGGTTAATATCCTGACTTAGTTAGATCAGGGTGTGGTCTCTTCTAGCTATTTAGCCTTTGTTTGTAGCTTGGAGGTTAGGTGTGCTCTAGCCTTGCTGTGGGCTAGAAGCTATGCTCCAATCTGTGGCTATTCCATGTGCCCAGTCATTGAGGGCCACCTTGTTGGACATTGAGGTGTCTTAGCAGTGTCATTCCTTTGTCTCCCTTGTATCCTCTATGTACCCAACCTCACTTGTATGTTTGGTGTGGGTTTATGTTCAGGGTTTGTTGTACGTCTTCTTTGTTGTTACATGTCTGGGATGTTGTTGGTGTTTGTCCCTGCATGAGTGCAAGACGTTTTCCTGTGTGTGTTGTCACTCTGGAAGGGGTTGGTTTCCTGGAGGGGGTGAACCATTTTCCTAGGATGTGCGTTGCTGGAGTCCTGGTTCCTGTGTGTCAGAATGGACTGCATCCGGAAGGTGTTTGGATGGCAGAGCGTCTGTTTGGGTTCCAGATTACTTCAGCTGTGTTCTTCTTTGGTGTCTTTCAGCAGCTGCAGCAGGTAAGTGACCAGATTTACTGTTGTTATTGGTTCAGTTGTCTCTGGCCACTCGTTACTTAACCTGTCATTACCTTGGTGGTGTTGTCCTTTGTTGCTAGGCCTGTGAGAGACTCTGGCTCATCTGTGTCTTGGTCTCTTGTCCCTTTCTCCTTACCTCAGGATAATTCAGGTATTTTAGGGTTTTGAGGTTCCGGCGTATGGGCCCTCCTTCCATCAGGGTCGACTCATACAGATAGGAGATTAGGGTCAGATTTAGGGATGCTTTAGGAGGTGACCTGCTCCCTGATCCCAGCATCCAGGCTTAGTTGCTACCTTATATTTATGACATTGTACGGTGTTTTTTTTTCCCCACTCCTCACCGTGACATCGAATGCCAGGAACGGAGCAACGACCTCAGCCCATTGATCTCAAGGTAGCTTCTCCCTCTCAACGTCGTCCGAAGTGGTCATCTTAGGGATTGTCGCACGGACCGCTTTCCGGACATCGTGTATGTTCTGGGACACTCCTGCCGCTTGTAAAGCCATTACATGCCGCAACAGCAGGTGGTTGGTTTCCTGCTGCTGCAAATTAGCCTCCCACTGCTGCAAGTTAGCCTCCACCAGGGCTTTCACGACAGCTTCCATTTTGTCAAGTGACACGGGTTGTAATCTCGCTGGTTTTATGTAAGACATGCAACCGTGCCCGAAAAAACTAAAATTTTTCAGCCTTCAAGCCAGCCTCACTGCGCTTGCACGCATCCTCCACCAATTGTGGGGATTCACTCTGGTAGGCAGGGTAAGCGGAAGCAGTACAGAGGCAAAAAAACTGTTTGTAAAGCAAAACTTCAGTGTTTATTCACACATAAGACTAAAACAAAACAACACTTTTAAGTCTTGGTGTTAGTTCACATAATGAAAAGTCTACAGAACAAAAAATCAGTCCACAGCAGGCTTTAGGGGGCCTGTTTCCCAGTGTGCGGCTCTCAGCCCTCCCGCACGGCACAAAGCCTCAGATCCCAAACACAGAGACTGACAGCGCTCCACTGTTAGAGAGGAATAGCTGCCGCTGGTGTTTTTCCCCCTGAAGGCACCCGTACCTACAGGTGTGACGTCACACAGGAACCGTTCTTGGATTTACTTTTTCATCGGCTTCCCCGCAGGCTAACTACCACGAGTGGAAAAATTAATAAGAAAAAAAAAGGACTTGGGACTGTACATGCAGCCTACTCACAATCATCATCGGGAACCTGGAGGCAACTGACACCATACTATTGCAGGTGAGAATGCTGCATATACAGATTTCACTAAGGCTACTTTCACACTAGCGTTCGGGCGGATCCGTTCTGAACGGATCCGCTCATAATAATGCAGACGGAGGCTCCGTTCAGAACGGATCCGTCTGCATTATTTTTAGCATATAACAGCTAAGTGTGAAAATAGCCTCGTACGGATCCGTCCAGACTTTCAATGTAAAGTCAATGGGGGACGGATCCGCTTGAAGATTGAGCCACATTGTGACATCTTCAAACGGATCCGTCCCCATTGACTTACATTGTAAGTCTGGACGGATCCGCACGGATCCGCACGCCTCCGCACGGCCAGGCGGACACCCGAACGCTGCAAGCAGCGTTCAGCTGTCCGCCTGTCCGTGCGGAGGCGAGCGGAGCGGAGGCTGAACGCCGCCAGACTGATGCAGTCTGAGCGGATCCGCTCCATTCAGACTGGATCAGGGCTGGACGGCTGCGTTCGGGTCCGCTCGTGAGCTCCTTCAAACGGAGCTCACGAGCGGACACCCGAACGCTAGTGTGAAAGGAGCCTAAACAGGGTTGTTATATTAGGATGTATCTTTTGTAGTATCCAAGGGAAGTGTCTCTCTTTTTACAGCGAGGGATCCAATCAACCTAACAGTTTCTATTTAGATAACATTTGTGAAGTCCAGGCAGGGCTTTTAATTGGAACCCAGCAGCGGCCCCTGGAAATATCCCCAGGGCAGTATCAGACACTTAGTTGGCATATAATAGCGGCAGCACAGGAGCACCCACCTCAACTTTGTCTATTCCCAGTAAGAGCTGCCCCGGATCAGCTATACAGCCATACTACGATAGCAAAAGTGTCAATCAGCACTAGCTGCCGCTGACACCTGAAATTACCGGTTCTTACGTCACCAAAGCCAGGAACCTCGGTGACACATACCTTACGTCAACAACGGACCCTTGAGCCTTCCTAAGATATATATATATATATACTGTATATACACAGTATAGGCAAAGAGGCAGCACTCTGGATGACGTAAAAGAAAATAGGATCCCTTTATTCACCGTCGGGTCCTGGGTACAGGTGTGCCACTGGGAAGTGGCTCACTGTACACAGAGTCCCTAGAGCGAGCCCTTTATAAGGCTGTGTGGACCCCAAGGGTCACGAGGTGCCACAATTGGTGCTAAGAGACCCCGGCAAGGGTGTCCTGGATCCCACTTGGAGAACAGGGGAATACCCAGTCGGGGTGGAAATAAAGATGGATCTTACCGGTAACGAGTCAGACCGTGCTTGGTATCAATCGGACACAGGAGACGACCGAAGGTAAGTTCTTATCCCAGCACGTGGATTAGGTGTTCCTATGTAAGGGAAGGGTTCTTCGTAGGTAGGGTGATACCTGTTGAGGGGCCGCAGGGAGAAAAGCTGTCCCTGTCGCGCCCTACTTGACCTACTGTGACCCTGTTGCCCTAACACGGGATCTGTGCCCCGCAAGGGGTGGTCCCGTCCGGAACCTTACCCTGGACTAAGGTCCCTATGAGACCCTGTCAGGGTCATGGGGAGGGGGACACCTAATCTAGTTAGACTAGAGATAGTGATAACACCGTGGATAAAAGGAGGGTATGCTCATATGTCCCTTCGCGTTTCTTCAAAACAGAACATACACGGGAAGAATACTAGTACTAGCAACCTATTGAATCGTCAGGGGACGGGGGTTGGTACTAGTGGCTGCTGCCTAAGTCACTAAGTGTCGGTGATGTACTACTAGACACGAGTGGATCAGGACAGACTAGAATAGATCATACGGTAAACTTAGTCTATTTAAGAGAGACCTCATAGCCACATAAGAAACTATGCTTATGCTAGGCAATTAGGAGGGAGGGACTGGCTACCTCTAACCACTTGATGGTGGATAGCGTGGTTAATTTATATCTAGAATGCGAATGGCAAAGTCCAGGTACATCTGAAACACACAAGAAAAAGGTACAAACGCCCTATAAACTACTATAACATGGTAGATGTGTTTAGTAGAAAAAACACAGGTAAGTACAATGACCCCCTAAAGCCGATATGTAGATAAACAGTCTCTAGGCATATAGGTGGGGATTCTGACAATAGTCAATACTTGTACTTACAGTCAGGCGTATGTCATCCATCTGGCTAGGCTGGCATCAATCGGTTTCAATGAGGCTGGGTGTATGGCGTCTGGCAGCGCTGCAATGCGCGCCGCTTCTGTTTTTAAATGGTAAGGGGGGCGGGGTTAGCGCTGCGCATGCGTGCGCCGATCTCGGATGAGTGGCGCGGTCTGATGACAAGGATAGTCGCAGTCGCAGTCAGATGACCAACCGGTCAGAGTCTGATGACGCGGCCAACATTGTGGGTCACGTGTGCTTGCGTCATCAGTCTGGAGTGCTACGGCCGTCCCCCCATTATATGCGTCTATCTGTCAGCCCATCTATCACCAAGCAGGTGAGCGCTGCTGAGTGGGCAGGGCTGGCTGGCGCTGGGTAGGCGGATGCATCGGCACCTCCAGAAGGCTGAGTGGGTGGAGCTGAGTACATTGATTATACTCAGCTACTACAGGCCACTCGCAAATAATTAATCCGTGGGGGGTCATAGTCACAGACCCTCCACTCTGGACAACACAGTGGATATTTAACGGCAGGGATAACCACAGTGGCTGGCGATAGGTGCCCATTCTTTATCAACAGTACAGAAACAAGCCAGTATGCAAGAGTATATGATATAATTATTGCATACTCAATCAAACACAGTTGCCAGTTATGGCAGCATAATTACACTGAACCCCGGGCCCGACCCCCAAAAAATCAAGGAGTGAGGGAGGGTCACAGGGAGGTAGGAGGGTAAGAGGTATACACAGATGATCCTTTCAGAGGAAACAACCAAACTGCAGCTGTTCATTAGTCCTAGGGGGTTAGTCGTTAGTCCTAGGGGGTTAGTGGTTTTTAATTTAAAAATCCACCAGCACTCGCGTTGGAGTATACGCTTATCCCAGTCGCCTCCACGCTGGGGTTTCTGGACGCGTTCAATACCCAAAAAGGACACTGCTGAGGCACGGCCCCCATGATTGTTCTGGACGTGCCTTGCCACCGGGGTATCTCTATCATTACGTATATCCCCAAAGTGCTCCCCCATCCTCTTGCGCAGTTCCCTGCGGGTCTTACCTACGTATCGCTTGCCGCACTCACAGGTGATGAGATAGATAACACCCGTGGTGCGGCAGTTAATAAAGTCACGTATATGATAAGTGTGACCCCCTGGGTCCAACGCAAAGGATTTGCCCTGAGTAAGCTGACCACAAAAACTGCAGTGTCCACACCTATAACAGCCCTTAACCGGGTTATCTAGCCACGTTCTTGGTTTCTCAGGTGGGCTGTAGTGGCTGTTCACCAGGGACGCCCCATTGTATCAGGGGTAGGGAATCTTTCACAAAACATAGGCATCTACATAGATCACATTCTAAGCCCTTTCGTACAATCACTGCCCTTGTATGTGAAAGATACTGGAGATCTTCTCACCGAACTTGAGAACATAGAGATGGTGCCACATTGGTTTTTAGCATCTATTGATGTTGAGGCTCTATACTCGTCCATACCGCACGACAGGTGACTAGATGCAGCGGCACATTTTCTAAGAGCCAGGGGACTACAGTTCACTGCACACACCAATTTGGTTTTACAACTGTTATACTATGTCCTCCACAGCAATTTTTTCCTCTTCGACGGCCATATCTTCCACCAGCTCAGGGGCACCGCCATGGGCAGTTCGTGTGCGCCTTCCTATGCGAATCTGCTCCTGGGCTGGTGGGAGGAGACAGTGGTCTTTGGCGACATACCAAGAAGGCACTTGGAACACGTTGTCCTCTGGTCCCGCTACATAGACGATATATTCGTCCTGTGGAGCGGGCCAGAGGACGTGTTCACAGGATCTCAATGACAACAACCTAAATCTTAGGTTTACCTCCGTCATAGTGAAGGATCACCTTCCGTTCCTTGATATCTCTATATCTAGGGGTGTCTGCGGTAGATTACAAACCACCATCTACCGCAAATCAACGTCCACGAATTCCCTCCTCAGGTGGGATAGTTGCCATCCGACCCCACTTAAACGGGGTATACCGGTCGGACAATACCTAAGGCTCAGACGCAATTGTTCCGAAACTAGGGAGTTTAAGCGACAGGCCGATGACCTGAGGAGGCGTTTTCATGAACGTGGATACCCGGAGAGGTCACTTAAGATGGCCTATCAAAGGGCGTGCGCTGAAACGCACACTTCCCTTTTACACCCCACTAAGAACCCGGTCAGCGAGAGATCATAAGCCGTAACTGGGGGACCCTCCTTATGGACCCAGACCTGACTGCAGTTCTAAGCCCCCAACCCTCGGTGACCTTTAGGAGAGGCACTAATTTGAGAGATAAGCTGGTGAACAGCCACTACAGCCCACCTGAGAAACCAAGAACGTGGCTAGATAACCCGGTTAAGGGCTGTTATAGGTGTGGACACTGCAGTTTTTGTGGTCAGCTTACTCAGGACAAATCCTTTGCGTTGGACCCAGGGGGTCACACTTATCATATACGTGACTTTATTAACTGCCGCACCACGGGTGTTATCTATCTCATCACCTGTGAGTGCGGCAAGCGATACGTGGGTAAGACCTGCAGGGAACTGCGCAAGAGGATGGGGGAGCACTTCGGGGATATATGTAATGATAGAGATACCCCGGTGGCAAGGCACGTCCAGAACAATCATGGGGACCGTGCCTCAGCAGTGTCCTTTTTGGGTATTGAACGCGTCCAGAAACCCCAGCGTGGAGGCGACTGGGATAAGCGTATACTCCAACGCGAGTGCTGGTGGATTTTTAAATTAAAAACCACTAACCCCCTACGACTAAATGAACAGCTGCAGTTTGGTTGTTTCCTCTGAAAGGATCATCTGTGTATACCTCTTACCCTCCTACCTCCCTGTGACCCTCCCTCACTCCTTGATTTTTTGGGGGTCGGGCCCGGGGTTCAGTGTAATTATGCTGCCATAACTGGCAACTGTGTTTGATTGAGTATGCAATAATTATATCATATACTCTTGCATACTGGCTTGTTTCTGTACTGTTGATAAAGAATGGGCACCTATCGCCAGCCACTGTGGTTATCCCTGCCGTTAAATATCCACTGTGTTGTCCAGAGTGGAGGGTCTGTGACTATGACCCCCCACAGATTAATTATTAGCGAGTGGCCTGTAGTAGCTGAGTATAATCGACAGTACTCAGCTCCACCCACTCAGCCTTCTGGAGGTGCCGATGCATCCGCCTACCCAGCGCCAGCCAGCCCTGCCCACTCAGCAGCGCTCACCTGCTTGGTGATAGATGGGCTGACAGATAGACGCATATAATGGGGGGACGGCCGTAGCACTCCAGACTGATGACGCGAACACACGTGACCCACAACGTTGGCCGCGTCATCAGACTGTGACCGGTTGGTCATCTGACTGCGACTGCGACTATCCTTGTCATCAGACCGCGCCACTCATCCGAGATCGGCGCACGCATGCGCAGCTCTAACCCCGCCCCCCTTACCATTTAAAAACAGAAGCGGCGCGCATTGCAGCGCTGCCAGACGCCATACACCCGGCCTCATTGAAAATGATTGATGCCGGCCTAGCCAGATGGATGCCATACGCACCAAGGCCTGACTGTAAGTACAAGTATTGACTGTTGTCAGAATCCCCACCTATATGCCTGGAGACTGTTTATCTACATATCGGCTTTAGGGGGTCATTGTACTTACCTGTGTTTTTTCTACTAAACACATCTACCATGTTATAGTAGTTTATAGGGCGTTTGTACCTTTTTCTTGTGTGTTTCAGATG
Source organism: Bufo gargarizans (assembly GCF_014858855.1). NCBI lineage: Eukaryota > Metazoa > Chordata > Amphibia > Anura > Bufonidae > Bufo > Bufo gargarizans. The sequence goes on from NC_058081.1 coordinate 668,300,403, forward strand.
TACCTGGACTTTGCCATTCGCATTCTAGATATAAATTAACCACGCTATCCACCATCAAGTGGTTAGAGGTAGCCAGTCCCTCCCTCCTAATTGCCTAGCATAAGCATAGTTTCTTATGTGGCTATGAGGTCTCTCTTAAATAGACTAAGTTTGCCGTATGATCTATTCTAGTCTGTCCTGATCCACTCGTGTCTAGTAGTACATCACCGACACTTAGTGACTTAGGCAGCAGCCACTAGTACCAAGCCCCGTCCCCTGATGATTCAAGAGATTGCTAGTACTAGTATTCTTCCCGTGTATGTTCTGTTTTGAAGAAACGCGAAGGGACATATGAGCATACCCTCCTTTTATCCATGGTGTTATCACTATTTCTAGTCTAACTAGATTAGGTGTCCCCCTCCCTATCACCCTGACAGGGTCTCATAGGGACCTTAGTCCAGGGTAAGGTTCCGGACGGGACCACCCCTTGCGGGGCACGGATCCCGTGTTAGGGCAACAGGGTCACAGTAGGTCAAGTAGGGCGCGACAGGGACAGCTTTTCTCCCTGCGGCCCCTCAACAGGTATCACCCTACCTACGAAGAACCCTTCCCTTACATAGGAACACCTAATCCACGTGCTGGGATAAGAACTTACCTTCGGTCGTCTCCTGTGTCCGATTGATACCAAGCACGGTCTGACTCGTTACCGGTAAGAACCATCCTTATTTCCACCCCGACTGGATATTCCCCTGTTCTCCAAGTGGGATTCAGGATACCCTTGCCGGGGTCTCTTAGCACCAATTGTGGCACCTCGTGACCCTTGGGGTCCACACAGCCTTATAAAGGGCTCGCTCTAGGGACTCTGTGTACAGTGAGCCACTTCCCAGTGGCACACCTGTACCCAGGACCCGACCGTGTCTGTTTGTTTGTCTTGTAAGGGGACTATATATGTTTTAGTCATACTAATAAATATCACGTTTTAACTGTTACTGCCCCTTTGATTTTCCTATTACGCCTTACAGCAGTACCTTGGGGAGAGGTGCGGCTGCACCGTTATCACCCTCACAGGACAACTCTATCCCTTTTTTTTCCTTTATTCACCAAATGCAATGTTTCAACTGCTCAGTGCAGTCTTTATCAAGGTTTGATATACCTAATATACATACAGTATAATATAATATACAGTGTGTATATATATATATATATATATATATATATAATGTATGTATGTATGTGTATATATATATATATGTTTTTAATACCAAGAATGGCTGTATAGTGTAACCTATCATCGGATTAGAACAGCATATGAGCATATGCACCCTGTAGTCTCCCACCAAGGATGCATATCCATATAATCATTATATAAGGTGCAATTGGAAAAACATACCTAAAAGTAAAGGGATATGCACACTGACTTCATTACAGCAAAAGTATAGTGGATACTGACCAGTTAACACTTTCTCCCTTTAGCTAGGAGTTTCAGTCTGCAGAGGCAGAGCCACAGCACAGCTTCCTACCAGGTCACCAAGTACACAGCAGAATGATGTTCTTCTTGTTCTGCACAGCACTTCCCTGTCTGCTGTCCCCCTGATTGGCTGATCTATGCACTCTGCCAGCCTTTGAGCCTATCAGGACATGTTTCCTCCCCCCCAGTTTCTTATGTGAGGATCCTTCTTCTTATTCCATTGAGCTATTTCTCCACCACTTCTCACAGTAAAATGGTGCTGCACAAAAGCTTCAGATTCGTTTGGAGGACACATTTTTGGCAAATTCATAACAAATCTGGTTTCTTACAAAAATATGTGTTCATCCTTAGTTTGCAGTACACTAATTCTTCAAGTAAAAGTTTTTGTTGAAAACTTTTTAATTTCTAAATTCATGACGTGGAGGGAACAGTCTGTGCGGCTCAATATGTTCATTGGGGGATGGGTGTTGAGAAGTTTTTACACATTAAATATGTATTTCTTTGCAAATTCGTTAGAGAACTGAAGTTGTCTGCCCATTATTTAGAGACGGTGACATTTCATCCATTTTGTCACTCCCGATATGCCTTTATTCTACTGAAGAGAAGCAAACTAATATTGAGAACTAGTCTTCATGACATCCATTACTACTTTTTGCCTTCATTATTTTATGTGACTGGATTCTGTCAGCTGTAAATAGGCATCTGCCATGCATTGTGTTCCTTCTTGTCAAGCTACTAATTAGGATAATTCATTTCAAGGTCTACATAGATTATATCTGCAGCTTGACAAGCAAAAAAAGATGATATTTTGCAATACTGGGTTGTCAAGTTGATGGCTGTGCCTTTATCAATACGGTGACTAGAACAGCAGGTCCAAGACATTATTCCTGGATATAATATACCGAGTATAACCATTCATCACCATGAATATATACAATGCTTTCATGTAGTATATATAATTTCATATGACAAATAACCTGACCTGTTTTAGTGTTCTTGGACTAAAACCTATGGGGGAGATTTATCAAAACGGGTGTAAAGTAGAACTGGATTAGTTGCCCCTAGCATCAATAAGATTCAAACTTTCATTTTCCAAAGAAGCTGTGAAAAATTAAAGGTGGGATCTGATTGGTTACTATCAACAACAAAGCCCATTTTCCTTTATACCAGTTTGATAAATTTCCCCCATGTTTTTTTTTTTATTCACTTGATATCAACCCTGGTTGTGTTGGTGGCTAACATGTTCAAAAGGACACTCCAATAAAACTAATACAGTGGTCCAGATTTGCTATAGAATTTGTTTGCATCAGTTTTTTGGCATTGTTTGTGCCAGAAAAACTAAAATCCCTGTGTGCATGCTTTGCACTGCATTTATTGAGTTTGTTATGCACTTTCCAAACCTTTTCATGCCTTGGCCGCGGCTTAGCAGAAAGGGACACAGATTTACATGGGAGGGCATTGCCTAAATGTAACGCCCTGTAATCCAGCGGTGGTAACCATGCTTGTACACTATAGGAAAAAGCACTAGCCTATATGCACTCCAACAGTCCCAACCACCATAGAGGGCGGTGATTTTACCTATAGCACAGAATAGTCCAATATTGCTTAGATACTCATACATAAATTCCTGCAAGTCACAGAAAGCTAGGAATAAAACTTAGCTTTCAATCGCCAAATAAATATTGAATCACTTCAAATTCCTACAAAAAATATCCAACACAAAATCCAAAAATGCAAAGAGGGGGAGCAGGATTATAGTACACTAGGGAGAAATGTCCCTGACAAGTCCCTAGCTAGTATCTCAACCCACATGAACACCCTGATGGTGGGTGGCCTGTGGTCCAGTACATGCCCTGCCTTACCCTCTCATTGCCCTAAACACTCCCAACATGTTTCCCCAATTACTGTTTCCCCAATATACCTGATTATTAACACATAAATATCAGATGCATTCGATACACATGATCAAAACTGAATCTCAGGTAAACATGATTGTAACAAAGACATATGCGGGATTGTTAATCAACAAAATAATGGCCACATAATTATAGATAGAAAAAAAGGGGGCATATGTCTTCCTATTCCAACAATTCACAAACAGGGGGCAATACAATCCTTCAGCCTGGTAAACAATTGTCAATGTATGTACATACAGTCACCCAGTGCAAAATCAATCATGTACAGTAGATGTTAATCCATGGGCAGTTAGAGATGATACATAAAGCAACCAGGATAGTGGTCACAAATATATAAGCTCAATACACATGCTTACTTGCTGGCCCATGACAAATAGAACAAACATCCAGCCAGAGAAGCGCCAATATTTATGGACCACCAAATAATCAGAGGTAAGGTCAAAAAGCTGCAATAAGTAGCGCCGGAACAGCATGGACGCTTGAGGCTGCAGCTCCGTGACTGTTATCACCACAGAAGCCTTTGGTCAAAATCGGAGGTCCCAGAACCGGAGAGCACTCTACACAAGATAAAAGTGCTCCCACCCCAGGGGACATGTATAAATTTATCAAAAGAGCGGCGGCAATTCATGTGTCCAGAGACACCAAGATGGCGCCGACCCCGACCCGCGCCCCGCGCTCCAAACAGCCTGAGCAAGCGGATCAAGCTACCGGAGGTGAAGAGAACGCTGATGAGCTCCCCATATCGCGTACCTTCTTGAAAGAGATTCTGTCCTCCTCGCTAGCATCGGCATGAGAGCCACTAAGCTCCGACCTCGCTGCGATCAAGCAGGAGATTACTCAAGTGGGTAACCGGGATGAGACACTTGAGAGCACGCAGGATGCTATCATACAGCACCAGACGGAGGTTTCCCAGCGCTTCCAGGCTATTCAGCTCAAGATGAACTACCTCTGCAGCTCCCTGGAAGACCAGGAAAATAGAGGTAGGCGCAACAACTTGCGTTTTAGGGGTGTCCCTGAGACTGTTAATACAGGGGACATACCCAGCACAGTGGTGCAGATATGCATGTCCCTCCTTGGGCCAGAGACAGCCCATGAAGTTATCCTTGAAAGAGCACACCGAGCCCTAAGGCCCAAGCCTGCTGCATCTGCCCCACCAAGGGATATAATATGTAAATTCCTCAGCTTCCCTGTTAAAGAGGCCGTCATTTACAAATCCCGTCAATCTGGCAAAGTGTCATGGGACAGTCATGATATTCAAATCTTTCAGGATTTAGCCCAATCCACCCTGGACAAAAGAAGAGCCCTGAAACCACTGACAAGCTGGCTCAGAGAACACAGAATTCCCTATAGATGGTCCTTTCCTTTTGGCCTAACCTTCATGTTTGAGGGACGCAGACTTTCTGTATCCAATTACACTGATCTAGACTCAATCTATGACCATCTGCAAATAGAGCCCCTTAGGATCGAAAACTGGGATCCCATCCAGGATTTGGGCAATCTCCCTGAAATCCCGCATCCAGGCATCTGGGAACGTCAACGTACTCCTAAGCGTCAAAAGAGCCCCAGAAATTCCAGAAGAACAGCACCTAGAAGACTTCCTATGGACAACTGAACATCCGCTACCCGCCAGCTTTCTAAGCTTTTGGTGATAACTAACATGTTATTTCCTTTTCTCCCCCTCTCCAACCCCAGGCATAACCATGCCCATTCTTCAACTAGACATGCTAGTTCAGTTATTTGTTGTGGATGATGTTTATTCCTTATTTATTTTAGGATGTACTCTATTGCACAGTTTAACTGGTTTCCCACAGATAGAGGGAATACTATGCGTCTGTCTACGCCGCACAAAGATTTGGATATGTGTACCCTCTGGAGTAGGAAATGGCGGAGCCGTACCCTTTAATTTTGTGATCTGTTATGGCGGATTTACAAATTACCTCCTATAATGTAAAAGGCTTTAATGCCCCTTCTAAACGCTGCCAAATTTTTTCTGAACTTAAAAAAAAGGGCTGCTCTGTGATCCTCCTCCAGGAGACACATTTCAGACTTGATCACTATCCAAATCTATCCCATGCCTACTTCTCCACTTGGTACCATTGTGGTTCTGATTCTTCTGCCTCTAGAGGAGTTAGTGTGGGTTTTAGCAGGAACACACCATTTATATACTTGGACCATATCCAAGACCCTGAGGGTAGATTTATTATTTTAAAGGGTTCCATAGCGAATCAGGTTTACACGTTTATTAATGTCTACGCCCCAAACGTCAACCAGGCTGCCTGGCTCATTAAAGTTCTCCAGATGTTCGACCACTTTAGAGAGGGAGTGACTGTTCTGGGAGGTGACCTTAATCTTACGCTGGTCCCCCCAATAGACTCCTCATCCCAAAAGTCTGCTATCTCTAATAAAGCTTTATGTAAACTGAGAAAATCCCTCCATGATCGGCGCCTGGTTGACGTCTGGAGATCTCTACACCCCAATGTAAAAGATTATACCTTTTATTCCAACCCGCATGGTTCATACCAACGTTTGGACTACCTTTTTGTTTCCTCTGAACACATCCAGTTATGCACCAGGGCCCAAATAGGCTCAATTAATCTATCTGATCACACTCCTGTATGGCTGCACATACTCACCCCTAATAAGCCTCTCAAAATGTTTCACTGGAAACTTAATGAGCAGCTGATTCAAACCCCAGAAAATAGAGAGAGAGTCCAAAAATGGCTGAGTGAATTTTTCTCAACCAATGTCACCCCTGATATCCATCCATATACCATCTGGGACACCCACAAAGCCTTTATCCGGGGACAATTGATTAGCTTAGGCTCATATATGAAAAAACTAAGACTTGCTCGCGTTGACTCCCTCCTGAAAGACATTAGAGACATAGAGGCCCTGCACAAGAAGTCCCTGCTGGACGCCCACCTATCTAAATTATCGCTATTAAGAGCCGAACTAAGGAACCAACTAAATGCCCAATCTGCTAAATTCTTCCTACACGCACAATATAAATATTTTGCCCATGGGGACAAAGTGTCCAAGTTCATGATGTCCAGAATCAAAAAAAGAAAGACCCAAAACTATATTTGTAAAATCCGCAGTAAAGACGGCACCTTACTTACTAACACACAAGACATATCTCGGAGATTTAGGGATTTTTACAGTTCCTTATATAACTTACCTCCCCAGGAAAAAGACACCTCAAACCTCACACATCAGGATTCGGTTGACCTTTTTCTCCGTTCTATTAATATACCCCAAATTGACGATATTCAGTCTAGAGCCCTAAAATCCCCATTCACTAGTGATGAACTTCTTATAGTAATTAAACAGCTCCCTAAAGGAAAAGCCGCCGGTCCAGATGGTTTTCCAGCTTTTTATTTCCGCTCTTTCCATACTATTCTTCTCCCTCACCTGCTCAATGTTTGCAATCGATCCCTGCAAGGTGACCCTCTTTCTCAAGAAATTACAAAAGCCAACATTACTATTATACCCAAAGAAGGGAAAGACCCTTCCGAATGCGGCAACTACCGCCCCATATCCCTTCTAAACATTGATTTAAAGCTATTGGCCAAGTTATTGGCAAACCGACTTGCCCCTCTTTTACCCAATCTTATCCATAGAGACCAAACAGGATTCATCAAAGGAAGAGAGGGAAAGGATAATACAGCAAGAGTGGTTAACGCCATACTTCATGCCTCAAAACATCACCTTCCCCTGGTCCTGATCAGCACCGATGCCAAAAAAGCATTCAACCGAATTCACTGGAATTTTATGTACAGCACTATGACACAGCTTGGTATACCTTTAGCTTTTCTAAGTTCCATCAAAGCTATGTACACCAATGCCTCGGTGTCGGTGCTGGTTAATAACACCACCTCGCAACCCTTTTCTATAAAAAATGGGACTAGACAAGGGTGCCCCCTTTCCCCCTTAATCTTTGTCTTGACAATTGAACCCCTCCTCGCCCTCCTACGTTCGGAGAAAGACGTTGTAGGCCTTAAACTTGGGGGTTGTGAGCATAAAATAGCAGCATTTGCTGATGACCTCTTGATAATGTCCTCCAACCCTGAAACCTCTTTACAACAGATTTATACTATCCTGGACAACTTTAGCTATCTTTCCAACTTTAAAATTAATATGAAAAAATCCCACATTCTCAGTATGGGAATCAGCCCAAGACTCAGATCCAAACTATCACATTACTCACAGTTCAATTGGGACTCACCCCACATAACATATTTAGGAGTTAAAATCCACCCGGACCCATCATCACTTTACAAACTGAATTATCTCCCTCTGATTAGCGCTTTAAAAAACCAACTTTAAAAACAATACCTTACAGAGGCCGAGAACACATGGGGGTATAGGCCTTCCAAATCCCCTACTATACAATAGAGCCATACTTCTTTCCAGAACTCTTGACTGGTTTAGAGGCCCTGAACAAAAATCGTGGGTAGCAATGGAAACTCCTGGACACCTCCCGACCTTGAGAGCCCTACTTGTGGACCCTCTTCACGACATTTTTTCCACCTGCAAGCATAACTCCATAGTGATAGCTACTCTTGAGGCTTGGAAGTGGTTCCAAAATTCAGAATGGGGGTTCCCATCCCCTTCCCCCCTGATTCTGGTCAGATATGTTATAGGTTTAGCCCCCCTAGAGCTCAGACAGAGTGTCCTCCACAATATACGTTTTTCTGAAGTATCTATCCTTTCCATCTATTTGAAGAATGAGTCTGGCAGAATGGCTCAGGAATCCCTCATCTCCTCCCTCCCAGGGGTCAGCTCCCAACCTCATTTATTATCTTTCCCACTCATGTATATAAACAAAGACATCCCTTTTAGTTCTCTTCTTAGACCTCTCACCTGGTTTGAAAGCCTTATCCACAACAATGCCCACCTACGAAAACCCATTTCCTCACTCTACAAGTATCTTAGTACACCTATCTCGCCCCCAAAACCTTCTTTCATAAGCCTTTGGGAAAAAGACTTAAACACAGTTCTCGCCTGAAGATCAAATACTCATTTTTAAAACACCTCATACATCCTCTAGATGTACCAGAATCCAGGAGAATGGATACAAAATAATAACTAGGTGGTACAAAACTCCTGATGTTACTTCCCGTGATGATAAAAGTAATTCGGATGTTTGCTGGAGATGCGGGGAAGAAAGGGGAACTATGCTTCATATTTGGTGGACCTGTCCCTCTATTCTCAGCTGGTGGAATAATATATAAAAAAAATGCAACAAAATCTGCAAATCCAATATTATCCCCTCACCAATGCTAGCTTTATTAGGCCTGCCACAAGACCAAAAAATACAAGTTACTCCACTCTTCAAGATCTTAATTATAACCGCCAGACTTCTAATCCCCATCCATTGGTTATCACCTGACCTTCCGCCCTTAGAACATTGGTTCAATAAGGTAGATTCTATCTACAGGTTTGAGGAGATTGCGGCATGGGAGAACAGATCCCACCATAAATTTAAGTCTCTTTGGGAAAATTGGAGAACCTTTAGAAGTTTCCTCTAATTTAGCCACTTGATTAGTCCGCTTGATATACTTCTGTACCTCCTTTCACTAGGCCAATAATACAGACTCATAGAACACAGCAATATCTAAAGTACATCCTCAATGTTGGTTTATTATTATGTGTTGTATATCTGTTACCATAACATATCATTGTATCAAAATGTTTGTAACGGATACTAATTTTTTCAATAAAGCTTTTGAAAAAAAAAAAAAAAGCTGCAATAAGTTAAGCCCGATACATTATGTTCATGAAAAGAATAATGGTTGTCACAAGGACCTCTCACATATAAAGTAGATGTTAGACTGTCATGGCGAGTACATCAGGGTCCACCTCTACATGGATGCACGTCCCCAATCAGGTCGCACCTCCACTTTATAGAGCTCACAATCATGTGGGGCTTCCGATGAATGGGGCACATGCCAGATGCACGTGAATCTCTTGTACCGGAAGTCTGATCAGTGGAATGCAAAATGCGCTCCACCAGCAGGAAATAGATCAAGTGGCGCGCACGCCTATGCATATGCATCTCCTGAGTACTGGATATCCAGGCAGTGGAACGCAAGTGCGCCACATCGACAAGACAACAAAGTATGTGATGGAGCATTACCTGTTAGTGAGCCAAACAAATTTCGTATCATTCATCATCTTTCCTTCCCAAAGGGGGCGTAGGTCAATGATGGTATAGATCCTGAATTATGTCCGGTGGTTTATACGTCAATTGATGCGACTGTGGCTTGGGTTAGGAATTTGGGCCCGGGGACGTTGTTGGCAAAAACGGACATTGAGGCAGCGTTTCGCTTGTTATTAGTCCATCCAGATAGTTTGCATTTGTTGGGTTATTTTTGGGAGGGGGTTATTTTATCAACAGATGTTTGCCCATGGGGTGTTCGTTATCTTGCACCTATTTTGAGGCTTTTAGTTCGTTCCTGGAATGGGCGGTGGTTGACGTGTTAGGCTGTTCATCTATTATTCATTATTTGGATGATTTTTTGTGCCTTGGGCCAGCGGGTTTGAGGGTTTGTTCATTGTTGTTGCATATAGTGCAGTCAGTTTTTTAACAGTTCAGAGTGCCTCTTGAAGGGAAAAAGATGGAGGGGCCTACGAAGGAGTTGAATTTTTTGGGAATTGGGATTAACACGGTCAGAAAGGAGTGTAGGTTACCGGAAGATAAGTTATTGACTTTGCGGCAGAAAGTTAGTAGGGCGAGGAGATTGGCAAAGATTACTGGGCGGGGTTAGCCCCTGCAACAGGATCTCCACCTACACCAGCAGCACCACGAACAGGGCCACGTCCCTTATTTAAAGTTCTCCTAATTCTTTGTGTTTACCCACCAAACTAACAGATGGTTTATGTGAGGCGACAATGTAACCGCCAATAGTCAATAATTAAGTTCACTTACAGTAAGGCAGTGCCTGTGTCATAAAGAGGAAAGATTTATTGAGGTCACACAACAGTTTGACAGGCGATTTTTATACAATAACTTCAAGGTCCCAAAAAAATTTGAATTTGTCAACCAACAATGTAACAGCAGTATTGACTGGTTGTATTGGATTCTCAGAAATGCAACAAAGGCCACTAATGTAGTATCTTGCACAAAATGGGTGTTTAAAAAAAAAAACTGAATATAGCAGCGGTATTTAACACTTGTATTGGACTGTCAGAAATGCTGCAAAGGCCGCAAATGTAGTATCTTGCACAAAATAGGTGTTTTTTTTTTAAAGCAGAATATAACAGCAGTATTTAACGCTTGTATTTGACTCCAGAAATGCAGCAAAGGCCGCAAATGTAGTATCTTGCACAAAATAGGTGTTTTTTTAAAACCTGAATATAACAGCAGTATTTAACACTTGTATTGGACTCTCAGTAATGCAGTAATGGACGCAAATGTAGTATCTTGCACAAAATGGGTGGTTTTTTTTTAAAGCAGAATATAACAGCAGTATTTAACGCTTGTATTTGACTCCAGAAATGCAGCAAAGGCTGCAAATGTAGTATCTTGCACAAAATTGGTGTTTTTTTAAAGCCAGAATATAAAATCAGTATTTACCGTATTTTTCGCCCCATAAGACGCACTTTTTCTCCCCCCAAAATAGGGGAAAATGCCCCTGCGTCTTATGGGGCGAATGCTGACAGTTTTACATCGCAGGCTGCGATGTACGAGGGAGCGGGGGAGGGACTGGGAGGAGCTGGGGGCCGGCAATAGCGGCGAGGCGGTGCAGTCACTGTACTCCGCCCCCCCCCCCCGCTCCAGTGCTGCACTATACAAATATAAAATGTCTTATTCAATTAAAAGTGATTACACATGCCCCCTCACTCCTAATAGTACCGTACACCCTTACAGCTTCAGTAGAATGCAGGCAGGCAGGCCGGACGGGCAGCAGTGTAACTCCCTGATGTCACGTGCCTGCGCACCCTACTTTATGAATGAAGCAGGCGTCGCAGGCAAGTGATGTCCCCCCCGGCCTGCCTGCCTGCGCTGTACAGAAGCTGTTAGGATGTACGGTAATATTAGGAGTGGGGGGGCATGTTTAATTAGTTTTAATTGAATAAGACATTTTACATTTGTATACCGGAGCGGCGGGCGGGCGGAGGGGGGGGGGGATCTGTGGATGACAGTTTTATGGTGAACATCCGTGGATGGCACAGTTAAGGGGTGGGGGGGGGGTCTGTGGATGACACTGTTATGGGCTGGGTGGGTCTGTGTATGGCACTGTTATGGGGTGGGGGGGTCTGTGGATGGCACATATATAACAGTGCCACCCACAGATCCCCCATAACCGTGCCACCCACAGATCCCCATAACAGTGCCACCCACAGATCCCCCCTCTAACAGTGCCAGCCACAGATCCCCCTGTAACAGTGCAAGCCACAGATCCCCCCGTAACAGTGTCCGTCATCCACAGATCCCCCCATAACAGTGTCTGTCATCCACAGATCCCCCATAACAGTGTCCGTCATCCACAGATTCCCCCCCCCCATAACAGTGTCCGTTATCCAAAGATCCCCCAATAACAATGTCCGTCATCCACAGATCCCCCCATAACAGTGTCCCTCATCCACAGATCCCACATAACAGTGTCCATCATCCACAGATCCCCCATAACAGTGTCATTCATCCACAGATCCCCCATAACAGTGTCCGTCATCCACAGATCCCCCATAACAGTGTCCGTCATCCACAGATCCCCCCATAACAGTGTCTGTCATCCACAGATCCCCCCATAACAGTGTCCGTCATCCACAGATCCCCCCATAACAGTGTCTGTCATCCACAGATCCCCCCATAACAGTGTCTGTCATCCACAGATCCCCCCATAACAGTGTCCTTCACAGATCCCCAGTAATAGTGCCATCCACAGACCACCATTAGTTCCAAACCCACCAAAAGCACACCTTTTAGTAAAAAATATTTTTTTTCTTATTTTCCTCCCCAAAAACCTAGGTGCGTCTTATGGGCCGGTGCGTCTTATAGGGCGAAAAATAATGCTTGTATTGGACTGTCAGAAATGCAGCAAAGGCTGCAAATGTAGTATCTTGCACAAAATGGGTGGTTTATTTAACCCCTTAGGGACCGGGCTCATTTTCACCTTAAGGACCAGGCCAATTTTTGCAAATCTCACCAGTGTCACTTTATGTGGTGACAACTTTAAAACACTTTGACTTATCTAGGCTATTCTGAGATTGTTTTTTTGTCACATATTTTACTTCATAAAACTGGTAAAATGTAAAATTATTTTTCATTTATAAAAAAATATCAAATTTACCCCAAATTTTGAGAAATTAGCAAATTTTTAAGTTTGAATTTTTCTACTTCTATAATCCGTTTTAATACCTACAAAAATATGTCTACTTTATGTTTGGATCATCTTGGGAATGACATTTTATTTTTTGGGGGATTTTACAAGGCTTAGAAGTTTAGAAGCAAATCTTGAAATTTTCAGACATTTTTTAAAACCCACTTTTTAAGGACCAGTTCAGGTCTGAAGTCACTTTGTGAGGCTTACATAATAGAAACCACCCTATAATGACCCCATTATAGAAACTACACCCCTCAAGGTATTCAAAACTGATTTTTACAAACGTTGTTAACCCTTTAGGTGTTCCACAAGAATTAATGGACTATAGAGATACAATTTCAAAATGTCACTTTTTTGGCAGATTTTCCATTTTAATAATTTTTTTCCAGTTACAAAGCTAGGGTTAACAGCCAAACAAAACTCAATATTTATGGCTCTGATTCTGTAGTTTGCAGAAACACCCCATATGTAGTCGTAAACTGCTGTACGGGCACACGGCAGGGTGCAGAAGGAAAGGAATGCCATACGGTTTTTGGAAGGCAGATTTTGCTGGACTGGTTTTTTGACACCATGTCCCATTTGAAGCCCCCCTGATACACCCCTAGAGTAAAAACGCCAAAAAAGTGACCCCATTTTAGAAACTACAGGATAGGGTGGAAGTTTTGTTGGTACTAGTTTAGGGTACATATGATTTTTGGTTGCTTTATATTAGACTTTTTGTGAGGCAAGGTAACAAAATATAGCTGTTTTGGCACCATTTGAATTTTTTGTTATTTACAACATTCATCTGACAGGTTAGATCATGTGGTATTTTTATAGAGCAGGTTGTCATGGATGCGGCAATACCTAATATGTATGCAATTTTTTTATTTATGTAAGTTTTACACAATGATTTCATTTTTGAAACAAAAAAAAATCATGTTTTAGTGTCTCCATAGTCTGAGAGCCATCGTTTTTTCAGTTTTTGGGCGATTATATTGGGTAGGGTATAATTTTTGTGGGATGAGATGATGGTTTGATTGGCACTATTTTGGGGTGCGTATGACTTTTTGATCGCTTGCTATTACACTTTTTGTGATGTAAGGTGACCAAAAATGGCTTTTTTTAAACATCTTCTTTGAATTTTCTTTTTACGGTATTCACCTGAGGGGTTAGGTCATGTGATATTTTTATAGAGCAGGTTATTACGGACATGGCAATAACTAAAATGTATATATTTTTTATTTATGTAAGTTTTACACAATGATTTCATTTTTGAAACAAAAAAAATCATGTTTTAGTGTTTCCATAATCTGAGAGCCATAGTATTTTCAGTTTTAGGGAGATTATCTTGAGATGGGTATGATTTTAGCTATTTTGGGGTGCAAATGACTTTTTGTTCGCTTGCTATTACACTTTTTGTGATGTAAGGTGACAAAAAATTGCTTTTTTTTTACACCGTTTAAATTTTTTTTTTTGCGGTGTTCACCTTAGGGGTTAGGTCATGTGATATCCTTATAGAGCAGGTTATTACAGACGCGGCGAAGCCTAATAAGTTTACTTTATTTATTTTACTTAAGTTTTACACAATAACAACTTTTTTTAAACAAAAAAAATTATGTTTTAGTGTCTCCATAATCTGAGCCCTAGTTTTTTTTTCTTTTTTGGGAGATTGTCTTAGGTAGGAGCTTATTTTTTGCGGGATGAGAGGTGTTGGTTAGATTGGTACTATTTTGGTGGGCATACGCCTTTTTAATCGATTGCTGTTGTACTTTTTGTGATGAAAGGGTTCATTTAGCACAGTTTTATTTTTGTAATCTTGCACAAAATGGGTGTTTTTTGCAAACCAGAATATAACAGCAGTATTTAATGCTTGTATTTGACTCTCAGAAATGCAGCAAAGATAGCAAAGTGTAGTATGTTGCACAAAATGGGTGTTTTTTTTAAAACCACAATATAACAGCAGCATTTAACGCTTGTATTGGACTGTCAGAAATGCCTCAAATGCCTCAAATCCAATATCTTGCACAAAATGGGTGTTCTTTTTAAAACCAGAATATAACAGCAGTATTTTTTTTTGTAAATACTTTATTTTTCAAAATTTTCTTTTTTATCCAGCTCGATAAACATTTCCATTACAATCAAGTAATATTCTCATAAACATCATAAGGCTAAGATAGCTGCAAATAACAGAATTTGCACAGTATAAATGATTTACAAACATGCTTAATGAGATAACTCTTTAGGTTACAAATGCATGTATATTCCATCCCCAAACTGCAGATATCTTGTGCACAAATTCTGGAATTCCCCAGATGTCGAGCTTTATTCTTGCTTCATAAAATCAGAACCTCGAAAAGGAACAAAGGGAATGGGGAAATGTAAAGGGGGGGGGGGGGGGAGACCAGCCAAGTCTTCCGTATCTTTTCTAAGTAGCTATGATCTACTTTTGAGTTAGTTTCAACTTAATTTCATACTTTTCAAATTGAGTTAGTACATTACAACCAGCTCACTACTCTGTGGAACCCTATCCATTGGATTTCACTATTTCCCAGAATCTCCAGACTTTTAGGAAGCTATCATGATTTCTATTTATCCAGCTAGTCATTTCTTCAAAGTTGTAAATTTAATCTACCTTCGCTTTCCATTCTTGAAAGGTGGGAGGTCGTGTGTCTAACCAGTGTAGTGGTATGAGAGTTTTTGCTATTGCTATCAGATTAGTTATTAGGTTTTTCTTTGTAGGGGTGTAATGGCTAGAGGGTTTCGAAAGAACTACCATCTCTAAAGAAATGTTAAAGTCTGGTAAAGCTATTTTCTTGACTGCCCTGTTTAGCTCCTCCCAAAACTTTGTGATCTGTGGGCAAGCCCACTATATGTGCGATAGAGAACCCACTCCTTCACCACATCTCCAGCACCGCTGGGAATCAGAAAGCTCTCTTTTGAATAAGAACTCTGGTGGTTCTCTTGTAGTCGTACACATTGTGAGAACCTGTGTGAGGTTGCTAGTATCTTTTTTGTCTCCTGTTCTGAGAGCTCAATATTTAGTTATTTTTCCCATGCCAACAGGTACGGCGGTTTTGTAGCCTCATCACCAAGCAAATCTCAGAGATCTTCCTTTGTTTTGCCTGAGTAGTAGTTGTCAATAGAGCTTCTAGATCAGTGAGGGATCTTTGGAAGAAAAATTTCCACGCAGCTCTCCTGCACACAGTGTTTATATGTGAATTGGCCAAGAAGAATGTTGGAGATTCTCTAATTGTTTCGGTAAGCTTTTCTTTTAGGTAATGATCTATGTCTCCCATAAAGTCATCTACTCCAATCTTTGCAAAGGTGGACCATAGATCTGTGAATATTTTTATCGGGATTTCCAGCAGGTCAGGGAGAAGATTCGTTGGCATCAGAGGGGACGGAGAAGGGGCTAAAATATCCCTCTCCGAGCTCCACATCATACAGTGGGATGCGAAAGTTTGGGCAACCTTGTTAATCGTCATGATTTTCCTGTATAAATCATTGGTTGTTACGATAAAAAATGTCAGTTAAATATATCATATAGGAGACACACACAGTGATATTTGAGAAGTGAAATGAAGTTTATTGGATTTACAGAAAGTGTGCTATAATTGTTTAAACAAAATTAGGCAGGTGCATAAATTTGGGCACTGTTGTTGTCATTTTATTGATTCCAAACCTTTAGAACTAATTATTGGAACTCAAATTGGCTTGGTAAGCTCAGTGACCCCTGACCTACATACACAGGTGAATCCAATTATGAGAAAGAGTATTTAAGGGGATCAATTGTAAGTTTCCCTCCTCTTTTAATTTTCTCTGAAGAGTAGCAACATGGGGGTCTCAAAACAACTCTCAAATGACCTGAAGACAAAGATTGTTCACCATCATGGTTTAGGGGAAGGATACAGAAAGCTGTCTTAGAGATTTCAGCTGTCTGTTTCCACAGTTAGGAACATATTGAGGAAATAGAAGACCACAGGCCCAGTTCAAGTTAAGGCTCGAAGTGGCAGACCAAGAGAAATTTCAGATAGACAGAAGAGACGAATAGTGAGAACAGTCAGAGTCAACCCACAGACCAGCACCAAAGACCTACAACATCATCTTGCTGCAGATGGAGTCACTGTGCATCGTTCAACCATTCAGCTGCACTTTACACAAGGAGATGCTGTATGCGAGAGTGATGCAGAGGAAGCCTTTTCTCTGCCCACAGCACAAAAAGTGCCACTTGAGGTGGGCTAAAGCACATTTGGACAAGCCAGCTTCATTTTGGAATAAGGTGCTTTGGACTGATAAAACTAAAATTGAGTTATTTGGCCATAACAAGCGGCGTTATGCACGGAGGAAAAATAACACAGCATTCCAAAAAAACACCTGCTACCTACAGTAAAGTATGGTGGTTGTTCCATCATGCTATGGGGCTGTGTGGCCAGTGCAGGGACTGGGAATCTTGTCAAAGTTGAGGGATGCATGGATTCCACTCAGTATCAACAGATTCTGGAGACCAATGTCCAGGAATCAGTGACAAAGCTGAAGCTGCGTCGGGGCTGGATCTTTCAAGAAGACAACGACCCTAAACACTGCTCAAAATCCACTAAGGCATTTATGTAGAGGAACAAGTACAACGTTCTGGAATGGCCATCTCAGTCCCCAGACCTGAATATAATTGAAAATCTGTGGTGTGACTTAAAGAGAGCCGTCCATGCTCGGAAGCCATCAAACCTGAATGAACTAAAGATGTTTTGCAAAGAGGAATGGTCCAAAATACCTTCAACCAGAATCCAGACTCTCATTGGAACCTACAGGAAGCGTTTAGAGGCTGTAATTTCTACAAAAGGAGGATCTACTAAATATTGATTTCATTTCTTTTTTGTGGTTGCCCAAATTTATGCACCTGCCTAATTTTGTTTAAACAATTATAGCACACTTTCTGTAAATCCGATAAACTTCATTTCACTTCACAAATATCACTGTGTGTGTCTCCTATATGGTATATTTAACTGACATTTTTTATCGTAACAACCAACGATTTATACAGGAAAATCATGACGATTAACAAGGTTGCCCAAACTTTCGCATCCCACTGTATATACTCCCTTAAACAAAGGATCCATATCATCTACTGGATCTCTCTTTATTTTTAGGAGCCAAAGGTATTTTTCGAAAAACGGCCTGACACTGTATTCACAAAGGTCTCTTACCTCTTTCTGTCTTAGTGGTTGCACTAGATCAAGCCATCTTTGTACCTGTATTGCTTTATAGTATGTAGCTACGTCAGGTATTCCCAGTCCACCACCCTCTCTGCTTTTTATCAAGACTTTATATGATATATGTGGCCTCCTCTCTGCCCATAGAAAGCTGGAAAACAGACGCTTTATCCATTTGCATAGTGTACAGGATCTTGGGCATTATATATGCTTTAATAATGTTTGTTTTTCCTGCCCATCCATGACAGAAATTGTATGTTATATTTTTGAAGTAGTTGTTTGATGGAGTCTCTTAGTGGTATATAGTTGTGTTTGAAAAGATCTCCCAGTTTCTGTGGGATTTTTATTCCCAAGTATTTAATGGGTCCCTTGGACCAGCAGAATGGCGATACTCTTTTTAGTTGTGTTTCCTCATCCTCCGGGAGTGTGATGTTATGATCTCCGATTTAGCCTTGTTTACTTTGAAATCGGAGAGTTTGCCAAATTCCTCTAACCTCTTTACTAAACTAATTAATCCCACCTTAGGATTTGTTACGAGAAAAAGGAGGTCATCTGCAAATGCCATTCAATTTAGCTCTTTCTCTCTATATTTGATTCCTGCTATTTCTGGGTCTTGTCTGACCGCTTGTAAAAACGTCTCGGCTACTAGGATAAACAAGGACGGGGACAGAGGGCAGCCTTGTCAAGTGCCATTCGTAATTTCGAACTTCGGTGAGAGTGTGCCATTGACTCTCAACCTAGCGTTTGGCAGCTCGTATAGAGTGAATATAGCATTAATAAAGGGCTCTGGAAGGGCAAATTTATTAAGGGTTGCTCGCATGTAACTCCAATTTACCCTATGGAACGCTTTTTCAGCATTAATTCCCAATAATACTAATGGCAGTTTTCTTGTTTGGGCAATATGAATGGAATGAAACACTCAGTGAGAGTTGTCCCTACTCTCTCTCCCTTTTACAAACCCTGCCTGTTCAGGACCTATCAAGTCTGGGAGAAGCCTACCCAGTCTGGTAGCCATTATTTTCGCCCAGATTTTTAAATCGAGGTTTAATAGCGAGATAGGCCTATAACTGCCACACTGTTGTGGGTCCTTGCCCTCTTTGTGTATTAGTGTTACAAAGGATTCTTTCAGCGATTCTCCCTGCATAAGGGAGCTGCAAACCTCTGTAAGTTTGGGGATGAGGAGATCTTCAAACTTTTTATAATAAGCCAAGGGGAGTCCATCTGGACCTGGGCTTTTACCTGGGGGAAAGCTGTTTATTATACCTCTGATGTCCTCTGGTGAGATCGGGTTTAGTAAATAAGATGCTCCCTCTGCTGAGAGAGAGGGTAGGTTCAGAGAGCCAAGGAATTTAGTGATGTTCTCCTTCCTAGTGTTTTCTCTATCACTATTTTCATTTTTGTTAAGGTTATATAACTCCACGCAAAACTTTTGAAAAGTTTTTGCTATAGTAGGGGTGTCTGAGTGAATGTTTCCCTTTGCATCTTTGATTTTGGGTATGTGTGTTATTTGTTTAGTTTTTTTAAAGTAGTGAGGTCATAATTGTCCCCCCTTTATTACCATGTGCATATATTTTATGCTGAAAATACAACATCTGTTTTGCAGCTTTTAGGGATAGGAGGTTGTGTAGTTTGATTCTAAGATTCTTCAGGTCTTCTTGGAAAACCCGACTTTCAGATTGCTTGTTTAGTTTCTCTAGGGCCGCTATTTGAGCAAGGAGCAAATCTATCTCTTTTTGTTCCTTTTTGACCTTGGTACCCAGAGCTATGAAAATTCCTCTAATATATGCTTTATGTGTTTCCCAGATGACTGTGTGTTTGCTGTGTGCAGGAGAGTTGACTGCGAAGAAAGTCTCCAAATGTGACCTAACCTGCTCCGAATTCAGTTTGCTGTTCAGGAGCGATTCATTCAGCCTCCAATTCCAATCTCTCTTAGGCAGGGAGGCCAAGGTGAGGCTCGCCGTGCACGGAGTGTGGTCTGAGATTGTGAGGTTTCCTATCCCAGAGGCGCTAAAGAGGGGCAAAAGAGAGGCAGAGGTTAGTATATAGTCAAGTCTCTGGTAGGATTTGTGTGGATTTGAGTAGAAAGAGAAATCTTTAACTGTGGGGTTAAAACATCTCCACACGTCTACCATATGTAACTCTTGCATTTTTTTATGCAATTTACCTATATGTTTTTGCGAGATATGTGTTTTTGTGGTGGATGAGTCCACCAAAGGATTAAAGGTTAGATTAAGATCTGCCCCTATAATTATCTGTCCTTCTGCAAATGTTTTGATTGTGTCCAGACTTTTTATTAGCCATGGAACTGTGGCTGTGTTAGGAGCGTATAGGTTAGCAAATGTGAATCTGCGATTGCCTATGTCTCCGTTGAGTATCAGCAACCTGCCTTCTGCATCTGAAAGTTGCTGTTTTAAGGTGAACGGTATGGTATGATGTAAAGCTATCAACACTCCCTTGGAGGCAGAGGTTGGGTGTGTGCCATGGAACCATTGATTATATGGAGGAGTATGTATTTTTGGTATTTTACCCTGGCGGAAATGTGTTTCTTGAAGGAATATGATATGTGTATGTAATTTCCTGAGTGTGAGCATCAATTGACTACGTTTAGCTGGGGAGATTAACCCCTTAACGTTGAATGTTGTGACCTTTAAGTCACTTATAATGTGGTCCTTCTGAAAAGTTGGTATTATAACTTGTGTTACTTTTTGAAAGGAACTCTCTTGTAGTTACTGAAGTATCTTATATAGAAAGAAGTCTGGCTGGTGTGGATAGGGAATTGGGTATGGGTGGGAAGAAAGACAAACACAAACACTGAAACCGTCACAAATTATGAACAGTAAATGTAGATGTAAATGAAATATATCTATAAGAGAAGACCAACTATGTAGTCTTTTGATATAGATTATACTGGCGTATCTACGTAGTCGGCCTCAATAGACACAACTATGTATATCTAAGTATAAGAAACCCCTATAGATGTTATATATTGAATGTTTGAGGGAGGGTCCGTCAGGAACTGCAAACTCCCCCAAATATCTGTGACTCAGGCAAGGGCAAAAACCTTCTGCAAGAGTCCCAGATATAATCTTATGTTGTGAGGCGGTAGATAGGGGGAATTGTATTTAACTTGTACCCTTAGAGCCTACTTCAGGCTGAAAACCAGAGCTGTGATCAAACATTTTAAAATAACCTGAAACAATTTAGAACATGCTGGAAGAAGATGGTCATCATAACATTGCGTTGCATTATATTATATTATATTAATGCATTATTATCCCACAGATCTTTCTAAATCCCTAAAAAACTATTGAGTCAAGGCAAGAGGGGCCTTCAAGGAGGAGAGGGAATAGGAGGTAGTGGGGGGGGGGGGGGAGAAGTGGATTGGGGGGAGGGGGGGGGAGAGGCACGAGTAAGCCTCTGATATTGACTTTTGACTATGAACATGTAACTGTAATACAGTTACCGGTTGTACCTCTGGGATATAGACTCGATTGATTCTGCAATTATAATATATATCTAGGCAATGTAAGTGGGATCATTTCTGAGGGAAGAGGAATACCATATTTTTTTTTTGGGTTGGTGTCGGGTCATAAGCTAATACAGTTTGTTACCACAAATTAACCTATTAAACCCTGAGCCTGTTACCATATCCCTATCCTGAGCAAGTCAGGGGGGTTTAGTTTAACGAGGTGGCCACTTCTAACTGGAGCACTGAAAAACCTATGTTTCTTTAGTTGGTCACGGCGGAGGTGAAAATGGACGACTCATGCTTCTCATAATTTTGTTTGCCTTGGTCATGGGAATCTTCTTCCAGGACTCGGTAGGCTCGGAAGCGATGTTGTGTGTACGATGGGCATCCAGGTGGGAACCTCTATAGGCTGAAGGCCTAGGATCGACCACGCTTTGTTTAAGTCCTCCGGTGTATGGATTTGTATTCTTTTTCCGTTCTTGAGGATAGAAAGTCCAAATGGGTGCATCCAGGAGTATGGTATTTTCTGATTCCTTAAAACATCCAGCAGCAGTGTCATGATACAGCGTTTTGCTAATGTGGAAGGTGCAATGTCTTGATATATAGCTATTTCTGCACCCTCATATGAGATTTGGTCTTGTTCTCTCGCTGCAGCTAGAATGCGGGCTGTGTCAACATATAATAAAATGCCACATACTACGTCTCTAGGCCTCTCCGAGGGTTTTGGAACTGGCTTCAGAGCCCTGTGAACCCGCTCAATTTCAATGGACGAGGCTGCTTCCTGGCCGACTAAGTCAGCAAAAATCTCCATTGTTACCTTGTGTAGCGATTCGTTCAACCAAGTCTCTGGCAGGCCCTATATGCGCACGTTTCTCCTTCTCCTGCGTTTCTCTTGGTCTTCAATTAAGATCATGACTCTATTGAGTTCCACAGTGTGCAGCTCTACATGCTCCGCCATGCCTGCTGAGTGCGCTACTACTTCTTGGGCCGTTGTTTCTAGGGTCTCCACCCTGTGGCCTATTTGCTTGAGTTCGGTTTTAATATCGGACAGTTCATTGAGGACAGGTTTAATAGCTCGTTCGAGCGCGTCACCCAATACCTTAGTTAGGAAGGTTTTTGAAATGGGGAAACCGTCCTGGGTCTCTGTGTCCTCTCCTCTTGTGCTGTCAGCTTCCGATCCGTCCTCCTCTTCAGCTCCGTCCTCCTCTTCAGCCCACGCTGCAGCCGCCGCCATCTTGGCGCTTAAGCCTGGTGAGTGTTCGGCTTTTTTCTTGAAAAATTTGCTGCATTTCCTGCTGCCTTTTGTGTGATCTTGGCGTATCGGAAGGGTCAGTCCCTCTATCTCTGCCATATTTCACCATTTTTGTTCAGGTAGTTCTTCTTTTCTGGCTTTCCTATGGCTAAGTGTGGAGGAGCTGAAGCTTCACGCTGCCATCCATTTCGGCGTCCAGACTCCGCCCCATAACAGCAGGATTTAACGCTTGTATTGGACTGTCAGAAATGCAGAAAAGGCGCAAATGTAGTATCTTGCACAAAATGGGTGTTTTTTTTTTTTTTTTAAACAGAATATAACAGCAGTATTTGAAGCTTGTATTGGACTCTCGGAGATGCAGCAAAGGCCGCAAATGTAGTATCTTGCACAAAATGGGTGTTTTAAAAAGAAACTGAATATAGCAGCGGTATTTAACACTTGTATTGGACTGTCAGAAATGCAGCAAAGGCTGCAAATGTAGTATCTTGCACAAAATAGGTGCTTTTTTAAACCAGAATATAACAGCAGTATTTAACGCTTGTATTTGACTGTCAGAAATGCAGCAAAGGCCGGAACTGCAGTATCTTGCACAAATTGGATGTTTTTTCAAAACCAAAATATTACAGCATTAATTAATGCTTGTATTGGACTGTCAGAAATGCAGCAAAGGCCGGAAATGTAGTATTTTTCACAACATAGATTTTTTTAAACCAGAATATAACTACAGTATTTAAAGCTTGTATTGGACTCTCGGAAATGCAGCAAAGGCCGCAAATGTAGTATATTGCACAAAATAGTTAATTTTTAAAACCACAAGATAACAGTAGTATTTAAAGGTTGTATTAGACTGTCAGAAATGCAGAAAAGGCCGCAAATATAGTATCCTGCACAAAATAAGTGTTATTGTTTTTTAAACCAGAATATAACTGCAGTATTTCACACTTGTATTGGACTCTTAGAAATGCAGCAAAGGCCTTAAATGTAGTATCTGGCACCATTTTTTTTTTTAACCATAATATAACATCAGTATTTAACGTTTGTATTGGACTCTCAGAAATGCAGCAAAGGCCGCAAATGTAGTATATTGCACAAAATGGTTATTTCTTTAAACCACAATATATAAGCAGTATTTAAAAGTTGTATTAGACTGGCAGAAATGCAGAAAAGGCCGCAAATGTAGTATCTTGCACAAAATGGGTGTTTTATTAAAACCAGACTATAACAGCAGTATTTAACGCTTGTATTGGACTCTCAAAAATGCAGCAAAAGAAACAAATGTAGTATGTTGCTCAAAATGTTTAAAAAAAAGTTGAAAAAAATAAGTTTTCCCCTTCCAAAAATAAAAAGTTTCAAGTAAAAATAAACAAAAACATCATTTTCCGCAAATAAAGTTAAAAAAAATTAGTAAAAAATGGGGGAAAAAAAAGTATACATATTAGGTATTGCCGCGTCCGCATCGACCTCTATAAACATATCACATGACCTAACCCCTCAAATGAACACCTTAAAAAATAAAAAATAAAAACTTTGCTAAATAAACCATTTTTTGTCACCTTACATCACAAAAGTTACAACAGCAAGCGATCAAAAAGGCGTTTGCCCACCAAAATAGTACCAATCTAACCGTCACCTCGTCTCGCAAAAAATGAGCCCCTATCTGAGACATTGACCAAAAAAAATAAATAAATATGGCTCAGACTATGGAGACACTAAAACATAATTTTTTTTTGTTTTAAAAAAGCTGTTATTGTGTAAAACTTTAAAAAAACAAAACAAAGTATGCATATTAGGTATCGCTGCATCCGTATCGACTGGCTCTATAAAAATATCACATGACCTAACCCCTCAGATGAACACTATAAAAAAAAACTGTGCTAAATAAACAATTTTTTGTCACCTTACATCACAAAAAGTGTAACAGCAAGCGATCAAAAAGTCACACGCACCCCAAAATAGTGCCAATAAAACCGTCATCTCATCTTGGAAAAATCATACCATACCCAAGGTAATCACCCAAAAACAGAAAAAATTATGGCTTTGAGACTATGGACTATGGAAACACTAAAACGAAAATGAAATCATTGTGTAAAACTTACATAAATAAAAAAAGAGTATACATATTAGGTATCGCCACGTCCGTGACAACCTGGTCTATAAAAATACCACATGATCTAACCTGTCAGATGAATGTTGTAAATAACAAAATATAAAAACGGTGCCAAAACAGCTATTTCTTGTTATCTTGCCTCACAAAAAGTGTAATATAGAGCAACCAAAAATCATATGTACCCTAAACTAGTACCAACAAAACTTCCACCCTATCCCGTAGTTTCTAAAATGGTGTCACTTTTTTGGAGTTTCTACTCTAGGGGTGCATCAGGGGGGCTTCAAATGGGACATGGTGTAAAAAAAAAGTCCAGCAAAATCTGCCTTCCAAAAACCGTATGGCATTCCTTTTCCTTCTGCTCCCTGCCGTGTGCCCGTACAGCAGTTTACGACCACATATGGATATGGGGTGTTTCTGTAAACTACAGAATTAGGGCCATAAATATTGAGTTTTGTTTGGCTGTTAATTCTTGCTTTGTTACTGGAAAAAATTTATTAAAATGGAAAAATTGCCCAAAAAATTTAAATTCTGAAATTTCATCTCCATTTGCCAATAACTCTTGTGGAACACCTAAAGGGTTAAAAACGTTTGTAAAATCAGTTTTGAATACCTTGAGAGGTGTAGTTTCTTATGTACCCTAAACTAGTACCAACAAAACTTCCACCCTATCCCGTAGTTTATAAAGTGGGGTCACTTTTATGGAGTTTCTACTCTAGGGGGGCATCAGGGGGGCTTCAAATGGGACATGGTGTCAAAAAAACCAGTCCAGCAAAACCTACCTTCCAAAAACCGTATGGGATTCCTTTCCTTCTGAGCCCTGCCGTGTGCCCGTACAACGGTTTACGACCACATATGGGGTGTTTCGGTAAACTACAGAATCAGAGCCATAAATATTGAGTTTGGTTTGGCTGTTAACCCTTGCTTTGTAACTGAAATTTTTTTATTAAAATGGAAAATCTGCCAAAAAAGTGAAAATTTGAAATTGTATCTCTATTTTCCATTAATTCTTGTGGAACACCTAAAGGGTTAACAAAGTTTGTAAATCAGTTTTGAATACCTTGAGGGGTGTAGTTTCTAGAATGGGGTCATTTTTAGGTGGTTTCTATTATGTAAGCCTCTCAAAGTGACTTCAGACCTGAACTGGTCCCTAAAAATTGGGTTTTTGAAAATTTCTGAAAAATTTCTAGATATGCTTCTAAACTTCTAAGCCTTGTAACGTCCCCAAAAAATAAAATATCATTCCCAAAATGATCCAAACATGAAGTAGACATATGGGCAATGTAAAGTAATAACATTTTTAGGAGGTATTACTATGTATTATAGAAGTAGAGAAATTGAAACTTGGAAATTTGCAATTTTTTACAAATTTATGCTACATTTGGTATTTTTTTCATAAATAAAAATGATTTTTTTTTTATACTTCATTTTACCAGTGTCATGAAGTAGAATAAGTGACGAAAAAAACAATCTCAGAATGGCCTGGATAAGTCAAAGCGTTTTAAAGTTATCTGCACTTAAATTGACACTAGTCAGATTTGCAAAAAATGGCCTGGTCCTTAAGGTGAAATAAGGCTGTGTCCTTAAGGAGTTAAAATCAGAATATAACAGCAGTATTTAACGCTTGTATTGGACTGTAAGAAATGCAGAGAAGGCACAAATGTAGTTTCTTGCACAAAATGGGTGTTTGTTTTGAGACCAGAATATAACAGCAGTATTTAAAGCTTGTATTGGACTCTTGGAAATGCAGCAAAGGCCGCAACTGTAGTATTTTGCACAAAATGGGTGTTTTTAAATAACCCAGAATATAACAGCAGTATTTAACGCTTGTATTGGACTCTCAGAAATGCAGCAAAGGCCGCAAATGTAGTATCTTGCACAAAATGTATGTTTCTTTTTTTAAACCAGAATATAACAGAAGTATTTAACGCTTGAATTGGACTCTCAGATATGCAGTAAAGGCTGAAAATGTAGTATCTTGCACAAAATGGGCGTTTTTTTTTTTTAAACCAGAATATAACAGCAGTATTTAATGCTTTTATTGGACTGTCAGAAATGCAGCAAAGGCTGCAAATGCCGTATCTTGCACAAATTGGATGTTTTTTTCAAAACCAAAATATAACAGCAGTATTTAATGCTTATATTGGACTTTAAGAAATGCAGCAAAGGCCGAAAAATGTAGTATCTATCACAAAATAGATGTGTTTTTTTTTAAACCAAAATATAACAGCAGTTTTTAACGCTTGTATTGGACTGTCAGAAATGTAGCAATGGCCTCAAATGTAGTATCTTGCACAAAATGGGTGTTTTTTTTAAACAAGAAAATAACAGCAGTATTTAACGCTTGTATTGAACTCTCAGAAATGCAGCAAAGGCTGCAAATGTAGTTTTTTCGACAAAGTGGGTGTTTTTTTTAAAACCAGAATGTTACAGCAGTGTTAAACGCTTGTATTGAACTCTAATAAATGCAGCAAAGGCTGCAAGTGTAGTATCTTGCACTAAAGGCTTGTTTTTAAAACCAGAATATAACTGCAATATTTAACACTTGTATTGGACTGTCAGAAATGCAGCAAAGGCCGCAAATGTAGTATCTTGCACAAATTATTATTTTTTTAAACCACAATATAACTGCAGTATTTAAAGCTTGTATTGGACTCTCAGAAATATAACAAAGGCTGCAAATGTAGTATATTGCACAAAATGGTTATTTTTTCTAAAACCACAATATAGCAGCAGTATTTAAAGGTTGTATTAGATGGTCAGAAATGCAGCAAGGGCTGCAAATATAGTATCTTGCATTAAATGGGTGTTTTTTAAAACCAGAATTTAACTCTAGTATTTAACGCTTGTATTGGACATTCAGAAATGAATCAAAGGCCCCAAATGTAGTATCCTGCACAAAATGGGTGTTTTTTTAAAACCAGAATATAACAGCAGTATTTAACGCTTGTATTGGACTCTCGGAATTGCAGCATAGGCCGCAAATGTAGCATCTTGCACAAAATGTTAGTTTTTTTTGTAAACCAGAATATAACATAAGTATTTAACGCTTATATTGGACTCTCAGAAATGCAGTAAAGGCAGCAAATATAGTTTCTTGCACAAAATGGGTGTTTTTTTAAACCAAAATATAACAGCAGTATTTAACGCTTGTATTGGACTCTCGGAAATGCAGAAAAGGCCGCAGATGTTATATCTTGCACAAAATGTGTGTTTTAAAAAAAAATGAATATAACAGCAGTATTTAACGCTTGTATTGGACTCTCGGAATTGCAGCATAGGCCGCAAATGTTGCATCTTGCACAAATTTTTATTTTTTTTGTAAACCAGAATATAACAGAAGTATTTAACGCTTATATTGTTCTCTCGGAAATGCAGCAAAGACCGCAAATGTAGTATCTTGCACTAAATGGGTGTTTAAAAAAAAATCTGAATATAGCAGCCATATTTAACACTTGTATTGGACTGTCAGAAATACCAATACCATAGTCATATACTTGCCATTAACAAATTTCTCAAAAGTAGGATATGCTGCTCTTTGCTGCAGTCTGCTCATCTGTAGTACAGATTGGAATACATTGTCTCCATTGCCTTCAAGGAAAAAAAAAGAAACAATAACTGATTAAAATTTGCAAAACTGGATTTTCTGTGAAGACAGTAATTCTATGCTATTCTTCTCTGTCACATTATAGTGTTTGCATTCTGTGTGTGAGAAAGAATACATTTCAAAGGCTTAGCATACAATAACACGGATTTCAGCAATTTAAACAATTTATCAGCGTAAGCACATCCCATGACTTATTCATTGGCAACTACAGCAAATAAACAGCTGGGGATGTCTGCTCATTTTAATTTAGCGCTAGCTTTTTCCCCCATAGCTTGTTTGTTTTTAATCCCAGATTTGTCTCTGGTAAAATCATTATTGGCAGTTTCTTATATAAGTTTATTAAGTGAAAAAAACTGTATGTAAGTTATTTACTCTAAATGCTCATAACATGATCATATTACAGCTCCCTGGCAATTATGTTTTTGGGACCTGATTGTACCTCTCCATGTCTCTGGTTTCGCAAATGGAGGGTTTTTACCATTTGTCGCTCATAAAAAAAATAGCCTCCTCCATTAAATACTGTACCACAGAGGTTTTTCTTCCCAACAGCATTGTTTGTTGGGGTGACTATCTCCAAAATTTAAAGGCATGCAGAGGTACGCAATGGCACCATAACCTGTTATTTAGGCCCATGGGACCTGTTAGGCAAAAAGAAAGTTAGGAAAAAATGCTCCAGCACCGCGGTGGATAGTATGAAAATCCCGGTCTTTATTGACACCACAGAACATTCAGGTGTATACAGCAATCGAAGACAAACACTGGTGGTCCCCGGTACCCCGGATCTACGCGTTTCGAACTATTGAGTTCTTAGTCATGATCCTAGATGTCTCCCATGCTCCAAGCCTCAAGTACTGTCCGCCCGCCACTATCCCCTCCTAGTAAGGGAGGGGCATAGTGGAACAGGGCCGGCAGCAGAATCGGCTGGGCTCATGGGAGACACCTGTGTAAACCCAATCACATATTAACAATCCAAATCCCTATAATATTCCATGAAAAAAGGGAATATATACATAAATAAAACAAACTAATATAAAATCCTCTATAGGTCGTCCCTCCAGACATATTTAACATAAGATTCTATTCTAATTTCATATGTGTCATGAATAAATAAATCTAATATTCAAAAAGACAGAGATACAAATAGATACAAAATCTCCGGATCACAGTCAGCGCACAGAAGTAGGAATTTTATAGTATTGTATTGTCCCATTTGTATCACATGTGTGTCACATCTTTGTTTGTTTCCATACATTGTTCTTATAATTTTTTTTCCTGCTCTCTTTCGTTCATCCAAGATATGGTGCATCACGGACGGGCTATATATGGATCAAGTACTGAATGTATTATATCTGATAGATGCAGTCCCCCCCTTTCTTTCAGTCTAAAGATTGACCCCGGCTCACACAATGCGTTTTCCAAGCATAAGGAAGAAAATCAAATATTCTAAGATCTTGGATGAACGAAAGAGAGCAGGAAAAAAAATTATAAGAACAATGTATGGAAACAAACAAAGATGTGACACACATGTGATACAAATGGGACAATACAATACTATAAAATTCCTACTTCTGTGCGCTGACTGTGATCCGGAGATTTTGTATCTATTTGTATCTCTGTCTTTTTGAATATTAGATTTATTTATTCATGACACATATGAAATTAGAATAGAATCTTATGTTAAATATGTCTGGAGGGACGACCTATAGAGGATTTTATATTAGTTTGTTTTATTTATGTATATATTCCCTTTTTTCATGGAATATTATAGGGATTTGGATTGTTAATATGTGATTGGGTTTACACAGGTGTCTCCCATGAGCCCAGCCTATTCTGCTGCCGGCCCTGTTCCACTATGCCCCTCCCTTACTAGGAGGGGATAGTGGCGGGCGGACAGTACTTGAGGCTTGGAGCATGGGAGACATCTAGGATCATGACTAAGAACTCAATAGTTCGAAACACGTAGATCCGGGGTACCGGGGACCACCAGTGTTTGTCTTCGATTGCTGTATACACCTGAATGTTCTGTGGTGTCAATAAAGACCGGGATTTTCATACTATCCACCGCGGTGCTGGAGCATTTTTTCCTATCTTCTTCCGCTTACAAGGGACTGGCTTGAGTCCGCCCCGTGCACCGCCGTGCAGGACGATGAGGTGAGCTGGCTACAACCTTTTTTCTATAAAAAGAAAGTTAGACCAGCACCTCCAAACAATATGAAAGATATGTACAGGTGTATGCTACTGTGATTGACATGGAAAAGCGATCAACAGCTAGAAGTTGTACAGTCTATAGTCGGACGGTGGTGTCCACTGCCATGGATATCATAATAAAATTGTTCAAAATGCAAAAATGAACAAACACTACCGTGATGTCCGCCTGGTCAGGTTTCTGCATGCCTTTTTGGAAACCAAAATCAGAAGTGGATCATAAAAGGAGAGATATAATTTTGAAAGTACTTTGAAGTCGCTCCCGGTTTTGGCTTCCAAAACAGCATCAGGAAGCCTCACCATGTGGCTAGCACACTGCTCCAAATGCAAAGACATATGCCAATATTGAAAACATGGATTATCCTGATTTTCATTACTGCTATTAGTACTACACATGAACGTTTGAAACTCTTTGCACAATATTTTTATCACAATCATGTGGGCCCATCCACCAATGACAAGGTAGCCTCTTTGGATGGGAGCCTACACTATCAGACTTGTCTGTGGGCATGAACAGTGAGTATAGCAGTAATGCAATCCACGATAATCCATGTTTTTAATGTTTGCTTCTGGTTTTTCACGGTTTGCTGCTACATGCAGTGTTTGTTTTTCCATGTCAGCCATGGTAGCGTGCACCTGTATGTTCATTTCTGTTTGGGGGTGCTGGTCTAAGTTTTTTTTTATTCATTGCAAATTTTGGAGAAGTGTCTGCCTCCATGCACTCCTGCCCATCTGTCCAAGGCATTTTATTCAAGCAAAAAAAAGTTGTGTACATTGTCCCGAATTCATTTTGTAGGCCTAGGCCCAGAAAACACAAGTCTATAGGCTTCCATAGAAAGAGACTGCCTTATTTTTTTGTAGATGAGCCCACACAATTTTGATCAAAAATAGGTGCATAAGAGCTTTCATGTACAGTTAGTATGGCAGTAATGTGATTCAGGATGTTTTCAGTGTATGACCTTGCACATGTAGCAATGTGCTGCTACATGTTGCTAGGATATGTCATACATATCTGATAGGTGTGGGTCCTACCTCTGGAACCTCCTCACCACTTTGGGACTTCCAAAAATGGCTGAGTGGAACTGTGCTGGCTTGGCTATTTTTGAAAGTCTCATAGTGGTGATTGGAGGGGTAGCTGCGTCTTCTCAGCTTGGTCTCTATTTACTGCTCTGGAACTTGAAATAATAGCCGAGCGTGCTTGCTTGCCTATTTTCAGAAGTTCCAAAGTAGTGAATGGAGAGTACGCTGCAAAATCGTGGTGTGCATTCTATTCAATCCAGGGCCACATTCTCCAGATAGCAGCAGGTCCAAGAGGCGAGACCCTCACCTATATGACATCTATGGCATGTTCTATTGTTATACCATTAGTGTCCAGGTGGTGCAACACATTTACGTTTCATTAGGCTATAGGGTTCCTATGTCTGTTACTTGTAAATGAAGTTACTAGAGGATTGCTTGGGCTGTAAAATGTATATGCAATGTTCTGCATACTAGTCATGTCCGTTCCATCGCATGTACTTATTGTTGAGTATTCTGTTGTGTGTTTCTATGAAATAGTGTTGAAGTTGTGGACTTTACCTTTGTATCATGTTTAGAACATTGTAAGTTACCATGTGTATTACTGATATGTGGAGACCTTATCTTGGAGCACCATGATTGGACTAATACAACAGCTTAACAAAGGGGTTGGGAACATCAAAGGACAAGTACTGCAAGTAAATTGGAAGCACAGGATTTCCCCATAACGGGTGACTTCCAAATGCAACAGCTCTATTCCATGAGTAAGACTTTCTATTTATCAATGACATAAATCTATTTTTTTTTAAATAAATACTATATAAATAGTGTGAACATGTATCACGGTACCTCTAGTCGTAGTATATATTAGTTCATTTCAGAAAGCATCTCTATAAAAACAGAGATTTAAAGACAGACTGGGGTAGCCTAAAATGTGTCTATGACATGAAATGAAAAATCACAACATTTTGAACTTTACTTAATACTAGTGTTGATATCTTCGTAATCGCAAATATTCTAGATTTTATTTTTTCATCAGTACCCTCCCTGCTTCTTGCTTGTGGGCCAATGAGAAGGCTGCAATATCTTTGTCTGAGCTTAGCAACATCCCTAGCAACCAATAGGAAAGTTGCCTACCCCTTACTATATAAGAACCTCCTCAGCAGCCATTTTCTGCAGTTTAGTTTTTTTTTACAGTTTTGAGAGAGAGAGCAGTGTCATCGCTGTGCTCTGTGCTTTGCTGAGTCATCTGGATCCTTATTCAATTATATTAGATAGTTAGCTCATATATATGATACAGATGGTTAGTGGGAGTTGGTCAGTGTAAGTTAGATAGTGATATAGTGTAGCTGATAGGTTCCAGTGCAGGGTGTTAGGTAGTGTGATAGGAATTACTGTGCTGTGCATTTTCCCCAGTGTTAGGAAACTTCTAGCAACTTGAAAAATGTAACAAAAGTGAGCCACGCCTGTATTGCGTGCTCAATATGTGCATATTACATTGCCGATTTTCGCAATGAAGAAAATAAAGACTGGGGATCATGAATTCTAGAATTTGCAAATTTATGGCGAATATTAGACCAAAAATTCACGAAATATCACAAAAAAGAATATTGCCTATGCTGCTCATAACTACTTAATACTTTGTTTTGAACTCTGTGTAAAATTCCAAGTATAAAGTGAAGTTTAGAGTTGGAAATATATTTTTTATCCTTTTCCTAGAATATCCTGTAGATATTATGGATATGTTTGCAATGAAGGAATCAGAGCCGCTTATAACTACGATAAGAAATATGGAACGGCTTTGCAGAGCTTAAAATCATCTTAGATGCTTACAAAAAAAAATCCAACAAGCCTCTTATTTGGTTGCATTTCATTTCAGGGGCTTCTTACTTTCATATTACAGTGCAATTTTATGTGAATTACTGCACCTGACTAGGAGCAAGGCGTTTTTGACAATTACATTCAGCAGAACAAATCACACTATTGTTCTGTTTTTCACATGTTCTATTCAACTACATAAAAGCAGAAAAAAGAAAACACAACATGTGCTGAGGAGTGAGGTGTATAAATAGTCTGGTGGAATACGAATTTGTGAACAGGATGGAGAAAACACATAGGACAATGGGCTTAGCCCTACCATAGTAAAATAGCCTGTTTTCTTGTACATGGTGTGATTATGTAGGTATTAAGATCTTGGTAGTTGTTAGCAGCCTGGAAGCTACTATTGTTACAAATTGTAAGACCAGGGTACACTGGCTCCACCTGAGGCATCAATACTAAGGGCTCACCACTAGAGTTGAGCGAACACCTGGATGTTCGGGTTCAAGAAGTTCGGCCGAACTTCCCAGAAATGTTCGGGATCCGAACCCGACCCGAAATTCGTCCCGAACCCCATTAAAGACAATGGGGACCCAAACTTTTTGGCACTAAAAAGGCTGTAAAACAGCCCAGGAAAGGGCTAGAGCTGCAAAAGGCAGCAAAATGTAGTTAAATCCCCTGCAAACAATTGTGGATAGGGAAATGAATAGAAATAAAAATAAAATAAATAAAAATTAACTAATATCAATTGACGAGAGGTCCCATAGCAGAGAATCAGGCTTCATGTCACCCACCACTGGAACAGACCACTGTCAGATATTTAGACCCCGGCACCCAGACAGAGGAGAGAGGTCCCATTGCAGAGAATCAGGCTTCATGTCATAGCAGAAAATCAGGCTTCATGTCATTGCAGAGTATCAGGCTTCACGTCACCCACCACTGGGACAGGCCATTGTCAGATATTTTGGCCCTGGCACCCAGACAGAGGAGAAAGGTCCCATAGCAGAGAATCAGGCTTCATGTCATAGCAGAGAATCAGGTTTCATATCATAGCAGAGAATCAGGCATCATGTCATAGCAGAGAATCAGGCTTCATATCACCCAACACTGGAACAGGCCACTGTCAGATATTTTTAGGCCCCGGCACCCAGACAGAGGAGAGAGTTCCCATAGCAGAGAATTAGGCTTCATGTCATAGCAGAGAATCATGCTTCATGTCAACCACCACTGGAAAAGGCCATTGTCAGATATTTTTAGGCCCCGGCACCCAGACAGAGGAGAGAGTTCCCATAGCAGAGAATTAGGCTTCATGTCATAGCAGAGAATCATGCTTCATGTCAACCACCACTGGAAAAGGCCATTGTCAGATATTTTTAGGCCCCGGCACCCAGACAGAGGAGAGAGTTCCCATAGCAGAGAATTAGGCTTCATGTCATAGCAGAGAATCATGCTTCATGTCACCCAACACTGGAACAGGCCACTGTCAGATATTTTTAGGCCCCGGCACCCAGACAGAGGAGAGAGGTCCGATAGCAGAGAATCAGGCTTCATGTCATAGCAGAGAATCAGGCTTCATGTCATAGCAGAGAATCAGGCTTCATGTCATAGCAGAGAATCAGGCTTCATGTCATAGCAGAGAATCAGGCTTCATGTCATAGCAGAGAATCAGGCTTCATGTCATAGCAGAGAATCAGGCTTCATGTCATAGCAGAGAATCAGGCTTCATGTCATAGCAGAGAATAAGGCTTCATGTCATAGCAGAGAATCAGGCTTCATGTCATAGCAGAGAATCAGGCATCATGTCATAGCAGAGAATCAGGCTTCATGTCACCCAACACTGGAACAGGCCACTGTCAGATATTTTTAGGCCCCGGCACCCAGACAGAGGAGAGAGGTCCGATAGCAGAGAATCAGGCTTCATGTCAAAGCAGAGAATCAGGCTTCATGTCACCCACCACTGGAACAGGCCATTGTCAGATATTTTTAGGCCCAGGCACCCCGACAGAGGAGAGAGATCCCATAGCAGAGAATCAGGCTTCATGTCATAGCAGAGAATCAGCCTTCATGTCATAGCAGTGAATCAGGTTTCACGTCACCCACCATTGGAACAGGCCATTGTCAGATATTTTGGCCCTGGCACCCAGACAGAGGAGAGAGTTCCCATTGTAGAGAATTAGGCTTCATGTCATAGCAGAGAATACGGCTTCACGTCACCCACCACTGGAACAGGCCATTGTCAGATATTTTAGCCCTGGCACCCAGACAGAGGAGAGAGGTCCCACAGCAGAGAATCAGGCTTCATGTCATAGTAGAGAATCAGGCTTCATGTCATAGCAGAGAATCAGGCTTCATGTCACCCAACACTGGAACAGGCCATTGTCAGATATTTTGGCCCTGGCACCCAGACAGAGGAGAGAGGTCCGATAGCAGAGAATCAGGCTTCATGTCATAGCAGAGAATCAGGCTTCATGTCATAGCAGAGAATCAGGCTTCATGTCATAGCAGAGAATCAGGCTTCATGTCATAGCAGAGAATCAGGCTTCATGTCATAGCAGAGAATAAGGCTTCATGTCATAGCAGAGAATCAGGCTTCATGTCATAGCAGAGAATCAGGCTTCATGTCATAGCAGAGAATCAGGCTTCATGTCACCCAACACTGGAACAGGCCACTGTCAGATATTTTTAGGCCCCGGCACCCAGACAGAGGAGAGAGGTCCGATAGCAGAGAATCAGGCTTCATGTCAAAGCAGAGAATCAGGCTTCATGTCACCCACCACTGGAACAGGCCATTGTCAGATATTTTTAGGCCCAGGCACCCCGACAGAGGAGAGAGATCCCATAGCAGAGAATCAGGCTTCATGTCATAGCAGAGAATCAGCCTTCATGTCATAGCAGTGAATCAGGTTTCACGTCACCCACCATTGGAACAGGCCATTGTCAGATATTTTGGCCCTGGCACCCAGACAGAGGAGAGAGGTCCCATTGTAGAGAATTAGGCTTCATGTCATAGCAGAGAATCAGGCTTCACGTCACCCACCACTGGAACAGGCCATTGTCAGATATTTTAGCCCTGGCACCCAGACAGAGGAGAGAGGTCCCACAGCAGAGAATCAGGCTTCATGTCATAGTAGAGAATCAGGCTTCATGTCATAGCAGAGAATCAGGCTTCATGTCACCCAACACTGGAACAGGCCATTGTCAGATATTTTGGCCCTGGCACCCAGACAGAGGAGAGAGGTCCGATAGCAGAGAATCAGGCTTCATGTCATAGCAGAGAATCAGGCTTCATGTCATAGCAGAGAATCAGGCTTCATGTCATAGCAGAGAATCAGGCTTCATGTCATAGCAGAGAATAAGGCTTCATGTCATAGCAGAGAATCAGGCTTCATGTCATAGCAGAGAATCAGGCATCATGTCATAGCAGAGAATCAGGCTTCATGTCACCCAACACTGGAACAGGCCACTGTCAGATATTTTTAGGCCCCGGCACCCAGACAGAGGAGAGAGGTCCGATAGCAGAGAATCAGGCTTCATGTCAAAGCAGAGAATCAGGCTTCATGTCACCCACCACTGGAACAGGCCATTGTCAGATATTTTTAGGCCCAGGCACCCCGACAGAGGAGAGAGATCCCATAGCAGAGAATCAGGCTTCATGTCATAGCAGAGAATCAGCCTTCATGTCATAGCAGTGAATCAGGTTTCACGTCACCCACCATTGGAACAGGCCATTGTCAGATATTTTGGCCCTGGCACCCAGACAGAGGAGAGAGGTCCCATTGTAGAGAATTAGGCTTCATGTCATAGCAGAGAATCAGGCTTCACGTCACCCACCACTGGAACAGGCCATTGTCAGATATTTTAGCCCTGGCACCCAGACAGAGGAGAGAGGTCCCACAGCAGAGAATCAGGCTTCATTTCATAGTAGAGAATCAGGCTTCATGTCATAGCAGAGAATCAGGCTTCATGTCACCCAACACTGGAACAGGCCATTGTCAGATATTTTGGCCCTGGCACCCAGACAGAGGAGAGAGGTCCCATTGCAGAGAATCAGGCTTCATGTCATAGCAGAGAATCAGGCTTCATGTCATAGCAGAGAATCAGGCTTCATGTCATAGCAGAGAATCAGGCTTCATGTCATAGCAGAGAATCAGGCTTCATGTCATAGCAGAGAATAAGGCTTCATGTCATAGCAGAGAATCAGGCTTCATGTCATAGCAGAGAATCAGGCATCATGTCAGAGCAGAGAATCAGGCTTCATGTCACCCAACACTGGAACAGGCCACTGTCAGATATTTTTAGGCCCCGGCACCCAGACAGAGGAGAGAGGTCCGATAG
This sequence comes from Bufo gargarizans, assembly GCF_014858855.1. Taxonomy (NCBI): domain Eukaryota; kingdom Metazoa; phylum Chordata; class Amphibia; order Anura; family Bufonidae; genus Bufo; species Bufo gargarizans. Next base: position 668,338,091 of record NC_058081.1, read on the forward strand.
CAGAGAATCAGGCTTCATGTCAAAGCAGAGATTCAGGCTTCATGTCACCCACCACTGGAACAGGCCATTGTCAGATATTTTTAGGCCCAGGCACCCCGACAGAGGAGAGAGATCCCATAGCAGAGAATCAGGCTTCATGTCATAGCAGAGAATCAGCCTTCATGTCATAGCAGTGAATCAGGTTTCACGTCACCCACCATTGGAACAGGCCATTGTCAGATATTTTGGCCCTGGCACCCAGACAGAGGAGAGAGGTCCCATTGTAGAGAATAAGGCTTCATGTCATAGCAGAGAATCAGGCTTCACGTCACCCACCACTGGAATAGGCCATTGTCAGATATTTTAGCCCTGGCACCCAGACAGAGGAGAGAGGTCCCACAGCAGAGAATCAGGCTTCATGTCATAGTAGAGAATCAGGCTTCATGTCATAGCAGAGAATCAGCCTTCATGTCATAGCAGTGAATCAGGTTTCACGTCACCCACCATTGGAACAGGCCATTGTCAGATATTTTGGCCCTGGCACCCAGACAGAGGAGAGAGGTCCCATTGTAGAGAATTAGGCTTCATGTCATAGCAGAGAATCAGGCTTCACGTCACCCACCACTGGAATAGGCCATTGTCAGATATTTTAGCCCTGGCACCCAGACAGAGGAGAGAGGTCCCACAGCAGAGAATCAGGTTTCATGTCATAGTAGAGAATCAGGCTTCATGTCATAGCAGAGAATCAGGCTTCATGTCACCCAACACTGGAACAGGCCATTGTCAGATATTTTGGCCCTGGCACCCAGACAGAGGAGAGAGGTCCCATTGCAGAGAATCAGGCTTCATGTCATAGCAGAGAATCAGGCTTCATGTCATAGCAGAGAATCAGGCTTTATATCATAGTAGAGAATCAGGCTTCACGTCACCCACCACTGGAACAGGCCATTGTCAGATATTTTGGCCCTGGCACCCAGACAGAGGAGAGAGGTCCCATAGCAGAGAATCAGGCTTCATGTCATAGCAGAGAATCAGGCTTCATGTCATAGCAGAGAATCAGGCTTCACGTCACCCACCACTGGAACAGGCCATTGTCAGATATTTTGGCCCTGGCACCCAGACAGAGGAGAGAGGTCCCATTGCAGAGAATCAGGCTTCATGTCATAGCAGAGAATCAGGCTTCAAGTCATAGCAGAGAATCAGGCTTCATGTCACCCACCACTGGAACAGGCCATTGTCAGATATTTTAGCCCTGGCACCCAGACAGAGGAGAGAGGTCCTATTGCAGAGAATCAGGCTTCATGTCATAGCAGAGAATCAGGCTTCAAGTCATAGCAGAGAATCAGGCTTCATGTCATAGCAGAGAATCAGGCTTCAAGTCATAGCAGAGAATCAGGCTTCATGTCACCCACCACTGGAACAGGCCATTGTCAGATATTTAGGCCCAGGCACCCAGACAGAGGAGAGAGGTCCCATAGCAGAGAATCAGGCTTCATGTCATAGCAGAGAATCAGGCTTCATGTCACCCAACACTGGAACAGGCCACTGTCAGATATTTTTAGGCCCCGGCACCCAGACAGAGGAGAGAGGTCCCATAGCAGAGAATCAGGCTTCATATCATAACATAGAATCAGGCTTCATGTCACCCAACACTAAAACAGGCCAATGTCAGATATTTTTAGGCCCCGGTACCCAGACAGAGGAGAGAGGTCCCATAGCAGAGAATCAGGCTTCATGTCATAGCAGAGAATCAGGCTTCACGTCACCCACCACTGGAACAGGCCATTGTCAGATATTTAGGCCCCGGCACCCAGACAGAGGAGAGAGTCCCATTGCAGAGAATCAGACTTCATGTTATAGCAGAGAGTCATGCTTCATGTCACCCAACACTAGAACAGGCCACTGTCAGATATTTTTAGGCCCCGGCACCCAGACAAAGGAGAGAGGTCTCATAGCAGAGATTCATGCTTCATGTCACCCAACACTGGAACAGGCCATTGTCAGATATTAAGGGCCCCGGCACCCAGACATAGATTATAGGTCCCATAGCAGAGAATCAGGCTTCATGTCATAGCAGAGAATGATGCTTCATGTCACCCAACACTGGAACAGGCCACTGTCAGATATTTTTAGGCCTCGGCACCCAGACAGAGGAGAGAGGTCCCATAGCAGAGAATCGAGCTTCGTGTCATAGCAGAGAATCAGGCTTCACGACACCCACCACTGGAACAGGCCATTGTCAGATATTTAGGCCCCGGCATCCAGAGAGAGGAGAGAGGTCCCATAGCAGAGAATCAGGCTTCATGTCATAGCAGAGAATTATGCTTTATGTCACCCAACACCGGAACAGGCCACTGTCAGATATTTTTAGGCCCCGGCACCCAGACAGAGAAGAGAGGTCCCATAGCAAAGATTCAGGCTTCATGTCATAGCACAGAATCAGGCTTGACGTCACCCACCTCTGGAACAGGCCATTGTCAGATATTTTTAGCCCCCGGCACCCAGACAGAGGAGTGAGGTCCCATAGCAGAGAATCAGGCTTCATGTCATAGCAGAGAATCAGGCTTCACGTCACCCACCACTGGAACAGGCCATTGTAAGATATTTATGCCCCGGCACCCAGACAGAGTTGAGTGGTCCCATAGCAGAGAATCAGGCTTAATGTCATAGCAGAGAACCATGCTTCATGTCACCCAACACTGGAACAGGCCACTGTCAGATATTTTTAGGCCCTGGCACCCAGACAGAGGAGAGAGGTCCCATAGCAGAGAATCAGGCGTCATGTCATAGCAGAGAATCATGCTTCATGTCACCTAACACTGGAACAGGCCACTGTCAGATATTTTTAGGCCCTGGCACCCAGACAGAGTTGAGAGGTCCCATAGCAGAGATTCAGGCTTCATGTCATAGCAGAGAATCAGGCTTCATTTCACCTAACACTGGAACAGGCCACTGTCAGATATTTTTAGGCCCCGGCACCCAGACAGACGAGAGGTACATTGAACTTTGGGTTGCCCCGCAATATAATGGTAAAATTAAAATAAAAATAGGATTGAATGAGGAAGTGCCCTGGAGTACAATAATATATGGTTAAGGGGAGGTAGTTATAAATGTCTAATCTGCACAAGGGATGGACATGTCCTGTGGGATTCATGCCTGTTTCATTTTTATGAACATCAGCTTGTCAACATTGGCTGTAGACAGGTGACTGCGTTTGTCTGTAATGACGCCCCCTGCCGTGCTGAATACACGTTCAGACAAAACGCTGGCCGCCGGGCAGGCCAGCACCTCCAAGGCATAAAAGGCTAGCTCTGGCCACGTGGACAATTTGGAGACCCAGAAGTTGAATGGGGCCGAACCATCAGTCAGTACGAGGAGGGGTGTGCACACGTACTGTTCCACCATGTTAGTGAAATGTTGCCTCCTGCTAACACGTTCCGCATCAGGTGGTGTTGCAGTTAGCTGTGGCGTGTTGACAAAACTTTTCCACATCTCTGCCATGCTAACCCTGCCCTCATAGTAGCTGGCCGTGACACAGCTGTGTTGGAGACCTCTTGCTCCTCCTCTGCCTTCGTCTTGGGCTTCCACTTGTTCCCCTGTGACATTTAGGAATGCTCTCGGTAGCGAGTCTGCCAATGTGCGCTTGTACTCGCGCATCTTCCTATCACGCTCCAGTGCAGGAAGTAAGGTGGGCACATTGTCTTTGTACCGGGGATCCAGCAGGGTGGCAACCCAGTAGTCCGCACACGTTAAAATGTGGGCAACTCTGCTGTCATTGCGCAGGCACTGCAGCATGTAGTCGCTCATGTGTGCCAGGCTGCCCAGAGATAAGGACAAGCTGTCCTGTGTGGGAGGCGTATCGCCATCGTCCTGCTTTTCCCCTCAGCCACGCACCAGTGATGGGCCCGAGCTACGTTGGATGCCACCCCGCTGTGAACATGCTTCATCCACCTCCACCTCCTCCACATCCTCGTCCTCGCCCTCCTCGTCCTCCAGTAGTGGGCCCTGGCTGGCCACATTTGTACCTGGCCTCTGCTGTTGCAAAAAACCTCCCTCTGAGTCACTTCGAGGGGACTGGCCTGAAAGTGCTAAAAATGACCCCTCTTCCTCCTCCTCCTCCTGGGCCACCTCCTCTTCCATCATCGCCCTAACTGTTTTCTCAAGGAGACATAGAAGTGGTATTGTAACGCTGATAACGGCGTCATCGCCACTGGCCATGTTGGTGGAGTACTTAAAACAGCGCAACAGGGCACACAGGTCTCACATGGAGGCCCAGTCATTGGTGGTGAAGTGGTGCTGTGCCGCAGTGCGACTGACCCGTGCGTGCTGCAGCTGAAACTCCACTATGGCCTGCTGCTGCTCGCACAGTCTGTCCAGCATGTGCAAGGTGGAGTTCCACCGCATATGAGGCAGTGAGCGGGAAGGCCGAAGTTACGCTGTAGCGCAGACAGGCGAGCAGCGGCAGGATGTGAACGCCAGAAGCGTGAACAGACGGCCCGCACTTTATGCAGCAGCTCTGACATGTCGGGGTAGTTGTGAATGAACTTCTGCACCACCAAATTCAGCACATGCACCAGGCAAGGGATGTGCATCAAACCGGCTAGTCCCAGAGCTGCAACGAGATTTTGCCTATTATCGCACACCACCAGGCCGGGCGTGAGGCTCACCGGCAGCAACCACTCGTCGGTCTGTTGTTCTATACCCCGCCACAACTCCTGTGCGGTATGGGGCCTGTCCCCCAAACATATGAGTTTCAGAATTGCCTGCTGACGTTTACCCCGGGCTGTGCTGAAGTTGGTGGTGAAGGTGTGTGGCTGACTGGATGAGCAGGTGGAAGAAGAGGAGGAGGAAGCCGAGTAGGAGGAGGAGGCACCAGGAGGCAAAGAATGTTGCCCTGCGATCCTTGGCGGCGGAAGGAATTGCGCCAAACAGCTCTCCGCCTGGGGCCAAGCCGCCACTACATTTACCCAGTGTGCAGTTAGGGAGATATAGCGTCCCTGGCCAAGCTTACTGGTCCACGTATCTGTGGTTAGGTGGACCTTGCCACAGATGGCGTTGCACAGTGAACACTTGATTTTATCGGATACTTGGTTGTGCAGGGAAGGCACAGCTCTCTTGGAGAAGTAGTGGTGGCTGGGAACAACATACTGTGGGACAGAAAGCGACATGAGCTGTTTGAAGCTGTCTGTGTCCACCAGCCTGAATGACAGCATTTCATAGGCCAGTAGTTTAGAAATGCTGGCATTCAGGGCCAGGGATCGAGGGTGGCTAGGTGGGAATTTACGCTTTCTCTCAAATGTTTGTGAGATGGAGAGCTGAACGCTGCCGTGTGACATGGTTGCGATGCTTGGTGACGGAGGTGGTGGTGTTGGTGGTACATCCTCTGTTTGCTGGGCGGCAGGTGCCAATGTTCCTCCAGAGGTGGAGGAAGAGGCCGAGGCGACAGTAGCAGAAGAGGTAGCAGGGGGAGCCTGAGTGAGTTCCTTGTTTTTAAGGCGTTTACTCCACTGCAGTTCATGCTTTGCATGCAGGTGCCTGGTCATGCAGGTTGTGCTAAGGTTCAGAACGTTAATGCCTCGCTTCAGGCTCTGATGGCACAGCGTGCAAACCACTCAGGTCTTGTCATCAGCACATTGTTTGAAGAAGTGCCATGCCATAGAACTCCTTGAAGCTGCCTTTGGGGTGCTCGGTCCCAGATGGCGGCGGTCAGTAGCAGGCGGAGTTTCTTGGCGGCGGGTGTTCTGCTTATGCCCACTGCTCCCTCTTTTGCTACGCTGTTGGCTCGGTCTCACCACTGCCTCTTCCTCCGAACTGTGAAAGTCAGTGGCACGACCTTTATTCCATGTGGGGTCTAGGACCTCATCGTCCCCTGCATCGTCTTCCTCCCTGACCTCCTGTTCAGTCTGCACACTGCAGAAAGACACAGCAATTGGTACCTGTGTTTCGTCATCATCAGAGACGTGCTGAGGTAGTATTCCCATGTCCTCATCATCAGGAAACATAAGTGGTTGTGCGTCAGTGCATTCTATGTCTTCCACCGCTGGGGGAGGGCTAGGTGGATGCCCTTGGGAAACCCTGCCAGCAGAGTCTTCAAACAGCATAAGAGACTGCTGCATAACTTGAGGCTCAGACAGTTTCCCTGATATGCATGGCGGTGATGTGACAGACTGATGGGCTTGATTTTCAGGCGCCATCTGTGCGCTTTCTGCAGAAGACTGGGTGGGAGATAATGTGAATGTGCTGGATCCACTGTCTGCCACCCAATTGACTAATGCCTGTACCTGCTCAGACCTTACCATCCTTAAAACGGCATTGGGCCCCACCAAATATCGCTGTAAATTCTGGCGGCTACTAGGACCTGAGGTAGTTGGTTCACTAGGACGTGTGGCTGTGGCAGAACGGCCACGTCCTCTCCCAGCACCAGAGGGTCCACTAACACCACCACGACCATGTCCACGTCCCTTACTACATGTTTTCCTCATTGTTACCGTTCACCACAATAAGAAAAAATGTATTTGGCCCAATGTATTGAATTCAAATTCAGGCATTTTTTTACAGGCACCTAACACTATCTGGCTATCTATTTAGGTACCGTATTACACTAATACAGGCACAGCAGTAACGACAGATTTAGCTGAATATAAATTGTAGGCCTAGTATTTAGGCGCTGGATGACAGGTATACGTTTACGGACAGAATTAGACTTGGAAATGCACGGTAGTGTGTGAAGCTATTGTGAATGACCCTATCAGCACCTTCAATCTAATATACCCTTTTATGGATAGATTTAAAGTTGGCCTGATACAGCAGAAACCACTGATTTAGGGAATTTCTAAGTTGGGAATTGTATTTCAACCCAGAACAAAAATATATCCTTTGCCAGACAGCAGACAGTATTACAATTGGCTAGCCACAGACGAAACACCAGATTTAGGGTACTGCTATTTTGGCAATTGTATTTCACCCCTCAATAAAATAGCAAGCACAGCCAAGCCCCTGATGTAGGATATAGCAAAAAAAAAACAAAAAAAAACACACTATTGATGGTTAAATGGACTTGGTGGCAGCTTGTGCTGGCGCACCACAAGACACAAAATGGCCTCCGATCACCCCCGATAAAAGTGACGGCAAAACGCTCTGGGCAGCCTAAAAACTGTGAGCAATTGAATAGCAGAAGATGAATGATTCACGGCTGTAGATCGATCACTTCATTAAGTGTTTTTGCTGAGTAAATCCCTGTCTACTGCCTAATCTCGCCCTAACAGCAGCTGCATCCTCTCCCTACACTGATCAGAGCAAAGTGATGTGCGGCGCTACGTGACTCCAGCTTAAATAGAGGCTGGGTCACATGCTGCACTGGCCAATCACAGCCATGCCAATAGTAGGCATGGCTGTGATGGCCTCTTGGGGCAAGTAGTATGACGCTTGTTGATTGGCTGCTTTGCAGCCTTTCAAAAAGCGTCAAGAAAGCGCCGAACACCAAACCCGGACTTTTACGAAAATGTTCGGGTCCGTGTCACGGACACCCCAAAATTCGGTACGAACCCGAACTATACAGTTTGGGTTCGCTCATCCCTACTTGTGAACACTCTCACCGATCTTCAGCCAGCCGGCTCAGAAGAAGATTGCCCTTTAAATAACGTGTTCCCACATGCAGCAACTTCACCCAATGTCCAGGTACAGGAGCGAGGCGTCTGGCTGTAAGGGTAAACGTTCAGTGGGGACACTTGTGCGCTCCCTTCTCGTGTTATGCGGCTTTGCAGTGGGACCCACGCGTCCTTTTTCCCGGCCCAGGCGCCGGTGGCACAGGTCGCTCTCAATCCCACTGTATAATGCGATGTCAGCTGCTCAAGGCACGCTCCAGGGGCCCATCGTTATCGGGCCCACGACGCTTCAGTTGAAGGAACGCTGCCGGTGCATGAGGAAGCGGCGGGCGGGGGGGCGGTGCCCAAGCAGTAGCGCGGCATGTCCACGTAGCTACATCGCTACCCCTCCTTAACCTTAATATAAGAACTACTGGGAGCCACAGTGTGGACTGGTCCTCAAAACTGAAAGACTGTTGGCCAGTTTGTTTTGCTCTGTTGACATTTATTGCAGCCTCAAGTGATGGCCACATTTGTAAGAACTACCGCCATCTTCAACAATTGCCTACACCCCCATCTTCAATAACTCTTTACACCTCAGTTTGCACATTGTTTTATTCCCTTTCTCAGGTTATTTGAGAGCCTCATGGAACTATGGTTCTCATCATGCTGCTATTTTATGTGTTTTTATATAACATTTGTTACTGTTCCTTGGATTACAAATATACCTCTTATTGGATTACAAGTGACTTTTGTTTGTTGCCAGAGGATTCCAATTGTAAAGCACTTCAAGAAAAAGTCATATTTGAGCATATTATGATAATATTAATTGCACTAATAAATGCATAATATATTTGCACAGTTTTTTCCAACATGTTTACAGGTTATGCATTTCAACATTTCAAGCCAGCACCCACAGAAAGGACTCAAACGTGTACCTGAGCTCTTTGTGATCTCTATTGTGATATTTGTGCACCATGTTTTTGCACTCAAGTTTACAGATTGAGCAACTTTCAAGCACTTATGCCCATTGTGTGTATTCTTGTCCGCAATGTGAATCTATGCACTTTTTGTGAAATTGCATTTACTTTTGGCCAGATCAGTAGCACCTTTCTTTTGTGTCACTTTGCTTTACAGCTCTTTAAACGGACTTACTCTTTGGACACTTAATACTAATGGCCTATTCCTGGTGTCATGTATCCTAGGTACCCAGGTAGGACAAGTGGTAAGTCCCAGGCGGGTCCAGCAACTACAAGAGTAACCCTGCTGCTTCGGGAATGGCTAGATGAACAATATACCCCTCCTTCCTGTTTGTTAAATGTGCCAGGACTGGTAATGGGACTACTAAACCCCCATCCTGGGTTTTCTTCCAGGAGTTTCATTGGATTATTATACCCTCCTCCTGTGAATGCCAGAAGTATTGGAGAAGCGTATACCTCCCCCTTCTGTGCATTTGCCTAAGGTATGGCGCCTACACCTTAGAGCCATTTAGCTACCCATTAGTCACTATAGTGATCGTGCTATAAGCCTTAATTTCAAACTTTGGTGCAGGGAAGGGAATACAGGATAAAGCCACCCTTCCATTTATGGGCATTTCATTACACCATGGTGGGATTACAGATTAAAGACACCCCCATTCTTTCTTTGGTATTAAGATCCAAAATACTTCAAAGTCAGTCAGTAATGATTGCTTAGTGCAAACACCCTACTCATGCGGGTAGGAACATTAGGGTAGCCGTTATGTGTTTGTCTTTGTCGTTATGTGTACTACATGCAGCACTTCGTATTAAATTGGGTACCCCAGCGCTCATTCCTCTTATCTTAAGCACAAGCCGAGGGCTGCTTGACTCAAATTAAGGGGGAATGCAACACCTCATAATTGTGGTACTACACGCCTCTCCCCCGCTACTATCTTCTAAGAGCCGTTATACTGTCATCTGATGTGATTTTGCATATGTCTTCCACAAATGTGCATACAAAACCATGTTAAAATAAATTGTTCATGTAATTTGCCTGGTTACCAGTTGGTGGCAGCAACACATTGGCCAGTATAATTTAGTGTTTAGTGAATCTGAGCTGGAATAGATTATTCCAGCTCAGCTTCCCCTCTGTGGAGAGTGGGCTGGTCCCACATCCTGCAGCATGGGTGGAGAAGAAAGTTATAGTTAGTGTGCCAGCCACCCCTGTTGGGGAAGGCTGTGTGATAGTGTCCAGGAGAACCCCCTGCATAGGGAAGACAGCAAGGACCTAGTCTCGGCTGAGACTTGGCCATATACCCAGTCTGAGCACCTTCAGCTCTGCTGGATTAGAAAAGCAGAAAACTACAGACAAACTCCAGAATTTCAGGAAGAAGGCATCCCCTGAAAATCCATCTGTGAGGTAAGTCTAGAGACCTAGGAGAGCCATTCCCTCCTCAGCTAGTCTGTCCCCATACAGCAGAAAGTTACAGATACGTGCAGAAGCTAATCCTGCCACAGTTACAGAGCTCCACAAGGTCCACATTTAAAGCAGAAGTATTCATTCCTGCCAATCATTGGCAAAACCTGCTGGGACCAAGAGACCAAAGCTGTATACTGCTTGGATGAAAGTTACCTTCAGTAAAGAAATGTTTAAACTTCATCTAAAGGTCTGGACATCAATTATTCTGCCAAGTTCCTCTATTACTCCTTCTATCACTACACTCAAATTTATTGCAAGTGAGCCAAGAGTCCAGCCATACCCAGGTAGAAAACATTGAGACACAACTACCACAAAACTATAGAGACATTATAGGCCATTACACCACTCTGGCATTCCTACATTCCTAATCTGGGATGTGCGTTATAACACCTTGGAAGGGCCCTGGGATAGTACCCTGCGCACGCTGCAATTGGCATCACGTCAAATACAGAACATTAACAATCTGTATCCAGGCCATTGCACAAATTATAACAGGAAGCCATAACAGAATACATAACGGTGATGTGAGCAAGCCCTAATACTTTGATAAAATTCTGTAAACCATTACGTTTTGTTCCTACATCTGGTATTCCTTTTTCTTTTGCCCAGAAAAGTTAATTTTCTCAAATTCCTTTTTTAAATTTTGCTTATGTCATGTAACTGAAAAATCATCCAAGTGGATAGGATGGCTGCCAATGTGGAAAGTCCTCTACTGTACATTTTTCATTTCACGTTCTGTAATAATGAATTACAAGGCCAGCTTGCTTTAAATGCATGATACAACAAAAGTAAAAAAAAAAAAAAACATTTAGATGAAAACCTAAGTAGTGGTGTGATTAGTTGAAAGTGACAGTAACAAGCCATAGGGAGCAATGAGAGGAGAAGAATGAGCAAGGACATGCTGGAGATTGGGAAATATGATGAACAGTGACACTTTCTGAGGAGAGCTGTGAAATAAACAAATTAGACAGGGAGCTATAGTCTATCTTGCTTTCTAACGTAGCCACAGGGAAAGTTTGCTGTCATAAAATCAATTTTTTCAAGCCCCTTTGCCCGTCTAGCTTGTGTTTTCCTATTACAAATAGCGGGTAGTGTATCTCAGATCAGATCTATTAAATAAGGGTTCTGAAAGGAGGTCTGAGACATTCTATGTTCATGACTAGAGATAAACAAATCGAACATGATGAAGTGGAATTCAATCCGAATTTCAGAAAAAAATTTGATTCGCACCAAAGCCGAATTTCCTTGCACTTTGTTTTAACAAATCAAATTTTTTCCTAAAATGACTGCCAGCCCTGTGATGTCATAGCCCTATAAATAGCGGAAGCCATTTTAGATTCTGCCGTTAGTGATGGACGAACATTGTTTCGGATAATTCGCGAACACGATCAAATGTTCACTAACAGCAAGTTCGCTGCGGGCCCCATTCACTTTAATGGCAGGCAAACCTGAAAAACCTTCAGGTCATATTTGAAGCCACCAAATACTTACTAGAAGAGCACAAATTGCCCCACAACATGGACAGTTATATCAAAGAAGAATCAATGGCAAAAATTCACACAAAAAATATATATTTTAATTAGGGGCCATTTTTATGCATCTAAAAGGGAAACTGTCAAAAATGTGCCCTGCTAGAGCCTCTAAATATATTATTTTAGACCACGTGAGTACAGGCCTCAAAAATTAGGCATACACCGGACAGAAAAAATCAAGTGATTATGTGGCTGGAGGTATATTAGACGGTCATTTGATATCAATTTTACTGCAGGCCAGTGGACTAAAGGCCCCAAAAATTATAAATTCACCATACAGACAAGAAAAATAACGGGAAGCTGGAGGTACATTAGGTGGTCACTAGAGTTGAGCGAACACCTGGATGTTCCCGAACTTGACCCTGAACCCGAACTCCATTGAAGTCAATGGGGACCTGAACTTTTGAGCACTAAAATGTCTGTACAAATGTCATGGAAAGGGCTAGAGGGCTGCAAATGTCAGCAAAATATGGTTAAGCGCATGGCAAGTGCTCTGCAAACACAAGTGGATAGGGAAATGACTTTAAATAACATAAAATAACGTAAAAATTAATCATCTTGATCTAGGAGGACGAGGTCCATATGAAGTAGGAAGTTGAGAAGGCGGTTGTCACGGCGGACAAGCACTCAGACACACAGAAAAACCAACAACCAGGCTCTGAGCGAGAAGCAGGGGTAGGGTCACCTCCTAGCTAATCCCTGACCTCTCTTCCTGCACTGCTCAGCCCACAGGCAGACCTTGGTGGTAGGAATGCTGTGTCCTCATGCCTGGGCTAATACACCCTAACTTCCCTGAGATGGTGAACAGGGAAAATAGGAGCAGCCTGCTCGCACAGAACCTGGATGGGAGAGAAGATACCAACACAACTAAAACAGCAAACAACAAGAACAGAAACCACACTTATCTTAACAGAGCTGGGACAGAAAACCTTCCTTGCTTGCTTGCTTCCTAGGCCAGACTGATTTCTATAACTCGCTCAGAGACCTGGAATTGAGAGCCATTTAAACTAATGACCCCACCCAGTGCACCTGATGGGAAGCTGATCCAGCACGACTCCAAAACAAACACTAAAGACGTGCTGCTATTCTAGCCGACCTCCGCACATAGTCAGAGCCGGGCATGACAGTGGTGCAGGTGGAAGCGGTGGTGGAGGAGGAGGAGGTAGCCTACACTGCTTTTTGGTTTTAATTTAATTTAATTTTTTAATTAGGGTACACCCCTAAACATTGGGAAATATAACCTGTGATAACCCCCTCCAGTCGTGCTAAACACACGTTCAGACAATACACTGGATGCAGGGCAGGACAGCACCTCCAAGTCTTAAAGGGCAAGCTCAGGCCATGTGCCCAATTTGGAGACCAAGAAGTTGCAGGGGCAGAACCATTAGTCAGTTAGTGTAGGCGTGAGCAAACATACTGCCCCACTATGTCACACGTCCCTGTGATGTTCACAATCCAATTAGATATCTGCTCTATCAACTTTCGATGTTATTTTCTGCGCCTACCATGGTGATCACGGGTGGCGGGGAATCAGGGTTCCACGCCAGAGAGGGAGCGTGAGAACCACATCCAAGGGAGATCAATGCATGAAATTTAATTGTGGGGAAGCTATTAAAACGGAAAAATTAAAGGAAAGGAGGGGGCTCGTGGCAATTACCCACTCCCGACTTTGGGAGGTAGTGATGATAAATAACAATACAGGACTATTAAGATGCCCTATTATTGGAATGATTAATAAAAAATTATAGGGAATGTCACTGGGGTATTTTGAATTTAGAAATGTTAGACAGGAGAGGCCCCGCTGCTGCTTTGTTGACTCTAGATAACTTCTGTCTGATCGCACGTCCCTGTGACGTCCACCATCCATTTGGATATCTTCTCTATCAACTTTCGATGTTCTTTTTGGAGCCTACCATGTTGATCACGGTTATCGGCGAATCAGGGTTTCACGCCAGAGAGGGAGCATGAGAAAGAGAGACCACATCCATGGGAGATAAATTTATAAATGTTTTGGGGGATCGAGCGGAAATATGGGAAAGGTTATTATGGTGCAAATGTGACACAAATTACAGAATCGCAAATGTGGGAAAAGTTATTGAAGAGCAAATGTCCAAATTAGTAAAGCGGAAATGTGGGACAAATTATTGAAGCGCAAATGTGGTAAAACTTGTTAAAGTTTAAGCATTGAATGAAAGGATGTGGCGTGCATCAATTAAAGAAGAATTTCTGAAATTTGATTCCCTGTCACCTATACAGAGCAGTGTTTTATTCATGTCTAAAATAGCAAAATGTCAACCCAAGAATGTAACAGAAAAATTACAGAAATATATTAAACTGTCTACTTGGTAAAGCACCCCTATGACAGAAAAAAATTGTTTATTGTGACCCGAAAATGTAAAATAAAAATTATTGTAATTCATTAAGCTGTCAACTAGGTAGAGGAGGGGTATATTACACCCAAATATTAGTGAATTCACCCGAAAATGTAACTGACAATTATATATATAATTTTTTTTTTTACTGGTCTAACTGGTATAGCAGTGATAGCAGTAGTACATCACACCCAAAAATTTGTAAATTTCACCAGAAAATGTAACTGACAATTATTTTTTCAACCTGTCTACTTAGTATAGCAGTGGTACATCACACCCAAAAATTTGTGAATTTCACCAGACAATGTAACTAACAATTATTATTATTATTTTTTACCTATCTACTAGCTATAGCAGTGGTAAATCACACCCAAAAATTGGTGAATTTCAACCGAAAATGTAACTGACAATGTATTTTTATTTTTTTACCTGTCTACTAGGTATAGCAGTGGTACATCACATCCAAAAATTGGTGAATTTCACCAGAGAATGTAACTGACAAATATATCTTTTTTAACCTGTATACTAGGTATAGCAGTGGTACTTCACACCCAAAAATGTGTGATTTTTACCACAAAATAAAAATTTGATTTATGAGGAGGAGTTCCATATGGAGTAGGGGTTTGAGGAGGCGGTGGACGTAGCGGTGTAGGTTGAAGCGGCGGTGGAGGAGGATGAGGTAGCCAATACTGGTTTTTGGTTTTAATTAATATCATTATTTTTTATTAACGTACACTCCAAAAGAGTGTGAAATATCCAAAATACAAGAATGAGCAATTGTGCTCCAGTATAACAATGGCTGGTTAAGTCAGGTATACATGTCTATTCTGCACAAGGTACAGACAAGTCCAGGGGGATCCATGCCTGGCTCATTTTAATGAATGTGAGCTTGTCCACATTGGCTCTGGATAGGTGGCTGCGCTTGTCTGTGATGACACCTCTTGCCATGCTAAACACACGTTCAGATAATACACTGGCTGCATGGCAGGCCAGCACCTCCAAGGCGTAAAGGGCAAGCTCAGGCCATGTGCCCAATTTGGAGACCCAGAAGTTGAAGGGGGCAGACCCGTCATTCAGTATGTGTAGGCATGTGCACACATACTGCTCCACCCTGTTGGTGAAATGCTGCCTCCTGCTAAGACGTTCCATATCAGCTGGTGGTGCTGGTTGTTGTGGCGTGCTTATAAAGCTTTTCCACATTTCGGCCATGATAACCCTGCCTTCTGAGGTGCTGGCGGCGCCCCAGCTGCGTTGGCGACCTCTGCCTTCGCCTTGTGCTTCCACTGTGCCCCTGCTGTCAGGTGGGAATGCCACCAGCAGCGCGTCTACCAGTGTGTACTTGTACTCGCGCATCTTACGATCACCCTCCAGTGATGGAATTAAGGATGGTATGTTGTCCTTGTAACGGGGATCCAGCAGCAAGGCCAATCAGTAATCAGCAAAAGTTAGAATGTGGGCAACTCGGCGGTCGTTGCAGAGACACTGCAGCATGTAATTGCTCATGTGTGCAAGGCTGCCCAGAGGCAACGAAAAGCTGTCCTCTGTAGGAGGTGTATCGTCTGTGTCCTCTGTATCCCCCCATCCACGCACCAGTGATGGCCATGAGCTGGTTTGGGTGCCACCCTGCTGTGAACATGGTTCCTCCTCCTCCATCTCCTCCTCCTCATCCTCCACCTCATCATCTTCCAGAACTATTCACTGGCTGGACAATTGTGTACCTGGCGTTTGTCGGTGCAGGAACTCACCCTCTCAGCCACTTGTGAATGACTGGCCGGAAACCCTATGAAATGATCCCTCTTCCTCCTTCTCCTTCTGTGCTACATTCTCTTCCATTATCGCCAGCACCCTTTTTTTTTTTTGATTAACTATTTATTGAAAGAAATTCCAAAAAGTACAGACTTTTTCAAAAGTAAAACACAGACAAATAAAAATTAAAGTATAATCAGGTACAAATTAGTGTTACAGTATTCTAAAATTGATCTCACAGGAAGGGGCAAGTTCGACAGATATCCTTGAGTACAATGGTATAGTAAAGTGGAGCATCAGACAAGATAGTTCTATAAAACGCATACATTTAAGCTAGAGCTATACTGGATCTGGTCGTATGTACCAAAGCGGGTAACTACGAGTATTGCAAAAGTAGATTACAAGTGCTGGAGAAAGCAATTAGTCATATTTCCTAAAAGACGACCATTGTGACCAACACTTCTGTATGCAATTATACTGCTATTTTCCCAGGATGCCAGTTCCTCGGATCTATAAATTTGATCAATCTTGGCTATCCACCTGGGGATGAGCGGCGTTTCTGTTGAAAGCCAATAGCAAGGTATTAGCAGATGGGTTGCATCTAGTAAATGACTAACGGGGGGGGGGGGGGGTATGGACATCCTGCTATTGGAAATGTATGTCCGTAAAAGAGCTAAGTCAGGAGAAACAGGGATGGATAAATTGCAGATCTTGTTGCACTGTTCGAATATAACCCACCACCATGATTTAATTTTGGGACAGGACCACCAGATGTGAAAGAAAGTGCCTTTTTCTATTCCACACCTCCAGCACCTATCTGAAATTGTAGAATTAAATCTACAGGTAGTTTCCGGGGTTTTATACCACCTAGTTAGAATTTTATATGTGTTTTCCTGAATACGCACACATCTCGAGGCTTTGTGAGGTCTAATGAGTTGTCTGGATATTGTTGCCTGGGTGAACGAGGAGTCAAGGTCTTCTTCCCACATACCAATGAATGCCGGCTTTACTATTGGATTAGGAGAAATTAGATTTTTATAAATCAGGGAAATTAGTTTGGGTTGTGGATTAGGCTTGGTTAAAAGGTTTTCAAACCATGTGAGTGGGCGCTGTAAAGAGCTTTTATTAATAAACTTGTTAATAAAGGATTGTAGGAAGGAAAAGAAAGGAATGGGAAATTTACAGTCTGGAAAAAGTCTAGTAATAGAAGTTAGGTCCATTAGTTTACCATTATCACCTAACAGAGAAACCACCATCTGATTAGAGTCTTTTATGAATGTTGGAAGACTATCCAACAAAGCTTTGGGTGCTAATCCCACTATATCTCTCAGTTGAACCAAGGGGGACGGTAATGGGATCGCACGAGTAGATGTTTGGAACCAATCCCAAGCCTTTAATGTGGATTTGACTATAGGAGTGACTCTTATGGCCCTTTGTTGGGGCATTTCATTACTTATTAGAAGCCCCGTAAAAGGGGTACCATGATGTGTCTGTACAAGATCGACCCAGGGTTCCTTCAAAATGCCTTTAATCCATCCTACAAACCTAGCAAGGAGGACTGCATTGTTGTATAATTCAGGGTCAGGCAAACCTATCCCACCAAAGGGTTTGGGCTTCTTTAAAGTCGAGAAAGATATCCAAGCTTTCTTGCCAGCCCAAATAAATGATCTAATCATCCGATTAAATGAGGTATAAAATGATTTGGGCACTAGGATTGGTAAGACTTGTTGGAGATAAGTCATTCTAGGAATAACAAGTGAAGTCACTATGTTTTTCCTGCCAAACCAGGACAAAAGAAGGTTGTTAATGGAGGACATCTGATCTTTTATTGAGTTCAAAAGAGGAACATAGTTTAGACGAAACAGTGTATCGGGGTCAGGACCTATTTTGACTCCCAAATAAGTGATGTGTGGATTATCCCAATTAAATGGAGATTTCGACCTGAGTTTATTAACCAGAGATGTGGGAAAACCAACGTTAAGGACATGTGATTTTGTGGCGTTAATTTTAAAATTAGAAAGCCTACCAAAAAATCCCAATATACGTTCAATATGTGGAAAAGCTATGGTCGGGTTCGTAAACATAATAAGCAAGTCATCAGCAAATGCTGTGACTTTGTGAATATGTCTTCCAGCACTGATCCCTTGAATCCCCTCCTCTTTCCTGATAGCCTGTAGCAGAGATTCCATGACTAAAACAAATAAAAGAGGGGAGAGGGGGCAACCCTGTCTAGTCCCGTTATGTATATTAAAGGGAGAGGATAATGAGTTATTTACGATTACCGAGGCTGGTGCATTTGTGTACAGGGAGAAGATTGCATTCAAGAACTTTTCTGGAATCCCGAATGTTGACAGAACTTTACACATAAAATCCCAGTCTACTCTGTCGAATGCCTTCTCAGCATCAGTGCCTGGAAGATGCAGTTTAAAACTCTAGCCATGTTATCCTTCCCCTCCCTACCCTTTACGAAACCTACCTGATCCTTTTGGATTAAGGAGGGAAGAAGGGAGGACAAACGAGAGGCTATTAATTTAGCCAGAATTTTTAGGTCTAAGTTTAGCAAAGAGATGGGACGATAACTGGCACAGTCAGAACTATCTTTCCCCTCTTTGTGGATTAAAGAGATGTGAGCCTTCGTCATGTCTGTAGTCATATTAGAGCCACTTAAAGCGCTATTACATACATCCAGTAGAAAAGGGCTTAAAATGTCGGAGAGAGATTTAAAGTATGATGCTGGAAGTCCATCTGGACCGGGACACTTTCCTCCAGGAAGCTGCTTGATAGTGTCTTTTATTTCTTGGAGAGTGAAAGGGGCTTGCAACCATTGGGCCTGTTGCGTGGTTAATGAGGGTAAGGACAAGGATTGTAATAAGGACAATATTAAATCATTAGGCGGGAAAGGGTATTGTACTTTATTATCCGGATATTTTAGATTATACAAAGAATGGTAAAATTCTTTAAATTGAGGAGCTATGTCAGATGTAGTATAGACTAGCTTACCACTAGTGGTCTTAATCTGATGGATAAAATTATGGGCCTTTCTTTGTTTAATCCGCTGCATCATGAACTTAGATGCTCTATCTCCGTGGGCATAATATTTAAAACACGCTTGCAGGTAGTATTTGGCTGAGATAGAATTGAGAATCTTTTTTAAGGCTTCCCTTGCAGCTGTTAATTCAGTAAGGTGAGACTCTAGTAATGACTGTTTATGGAGGGTTTTCAGTTTTTGGATTCTATTGAGTAAGGAGTCTACTCGGGCTTGTCTGTCTTTTTTGGCTCTTGCTCCCATTGAAATGAAATGACCTCTTATGAATGCCTTATGGGCGTCCCATAAAACCTAGCAGGAATTAACTGAGTTATTGTTGAGAGTAAAGTATTCCTTTAACGCTACTTGTGTCTGGGATAAAGGGTCACCTGGGGCAATTAATTGCTTGTTAAGTCGCCATCTGAATGGGCGAGGTTCCATAATAGGGGCGGACAGTGTCAGAAATATAGATGCATGATCGGATAAATGCATAGTGCCAATGCTGGCCTGGCTACAGAACTGAAGATGTTCCTTGGTTATGAACAAGTAATCTAATCTATGATAAGATCCATGCACGTGGGAAAAGAAAGAGTAATCTCTTTCGTTGGGATTAAAAAGCCTCCAAGCATCACAAAGAGACCAATTGTGTAAAGTTTTCTTGAGACGTCTAAGCATTTTGGTAGCTAATGGAAGTTTTTTAGAGGTGGAATCAATGTGGGGTTCAAGTGTTAGATTAAGGTCCCCCCCAAGAACTACCACTCCCTGGGGGCGGAGCTAGCGCCTGAACTGAATGGAAGCGTCCGGTTAGAGCTCCTGCTTTCAACCTGCTGAGGGAACGGCTATCTTTGGCACAGAGATCTTAAAATGATCAAGTACGGTGGCCAGAAACAAGGTGACCTAGCTGCACAAGCTAAACCTTCGTCTGCGGTTTCGGACATGACAAAATACCTGAAAAAGCAGCAAGCAGCCGGCCCGGCCAAAGAAACCAAGATGGCCGCGGCTCCCGGCAGTGCTCCACGAGGCCGCACTTCAAGCCTTTCTGAAGGTGAGGAAGACACGGGAGAAGAGGGTGAGTCCCGCAACCTCCCGGTCTCACGGCGCTTTATTAAGCAGGCTTTAGAGGAGGCAATGCACCCTATAATCTCGAAATTACAGGAGGTGGCTCAGGAAATTCAACAGATAGGCCACAGAGTGGATGCGCTAGAAACTGCGCATGCAGCGACGCTTGATCACAGCGCTGCGGTCACTAACTCGCTATCTGCCTGTCAGTTTCACATTAACCAGCTGTATTCCTCCCTGGAAGACCAGGAGAACAGAGGAAGGCGTAATAACCTCCGGTTTAGAGGGATCCCGGAGACGGTCTCCACCTCAGACATCCCAAGCGCCATTACAAAAATAGTCACTTCCTTACTAGGAGAATTTGATCCAGCCATGCTAGTAATCGAAAGGGCACACAGAGCTTTACGCCCTCGTCCAAAAGACACTGATCCCCCTAGAGACGTAATATGTCGTTTCCTGAACTACCAGGATAAGGAAGCAATACTAAAAGCTGCCAGAATTGCACCATCGATTCTCCTGGAGGAGTCACAGATACAGATATACCAGGACTTATCACCATCTACCCTGCAAAAAAGGTGATTTTTAAGGCCTCTTACGACATTGCTTAAAGAGAGAAAGATCCTTTACAAATGGTCGTTTCCATTTGGGCTGTCCTTTCTACTTGCTGGAAAAAGGATCATGATATCCTCCTTCTCAGATTTATCGGAAGCCTATATAGCTTTGGACTCTCCCCCTTTAAACATACCAGACTGGGACAAAGTTCAAGATATTACAGCTCTACCAGCTTTACCTGTCCCCCAGCCTTGGGAAAATACTGCAACACCGAAAAAATTGAGATCCAAGAAGTCCAAAGATGTCTCAACGCCAAAAAAGACCCACTTCTCTCAGGATAGTTCCTGAATTCTTGGTGTCATCTGTCTCTGTCTTTATCCTCTACTCTCCTACTGTCCTGTCAGTCCCTCTCCCTTTGTAGTTCCCTAAAGTGTCCTCAAATACTGTTATTTTAATCTTGCTCTATTGTCACCTTCCTTTTATAGCCTTGATTTATGCTTTTGTCTCTTATGGTTTTATGCTTTATTTTATTGGCCTGTTCCCTCCCTGATGCAGGTTACTTGTGAACTTGTTTCACTCTCCCCCTACCCCATTAGATAGTTGCTGTACGTGCGACTTCATATGTTGATGTTATACCACTCAGTGTGGTCTCAAGTTTCTGTTCATTTGTTAATATGGTATAATTTAGGGCCTATAGATCTTATCAAGCTCAATATGCACAATTATGCTTCCTATGTTAGTATGGTCAAGAAATGTCTGAATTAGTGATTGCCTCTTATAATGTGAAAGGGCTACGATCCCCCTCTAAACGCAGTCAAATCTTTTCTCTCCTCTGGAAGGAAAAAAGTACAGTGATTTTCCTGCAAGAAACTCACTTTAAGCAAGATAACTTTCCAGACCTTTCGTTCTCTAAATACCCTATTTGGTACCATTGTGGGGCAGACGGGGCGGCATCTAGGGGGGTCAGCATTGGTTTCAGGCGTAATACCCCATTCACCTATCTGAGCCATATCCAAGACCCTGATGGTCGTTACATAATATTAAAAGGGAAAATCGGGCAAACCTTATATACTTTTGCTAATGCTTACGCCCCCAATGTTGACCAGACTAGATGGATTGCCAGACTTTTATCTTTAGTTGATAAGCATAGGGAAGGTATACTAATATTAGCAGGCGATTTGAATATACCCTTTAACCCCCTCTTGGATACGTCTTCGAAAAAGTCAGCACTTCCCTCTAAGGCAATCAAGGCTACTCTGGCTAGAATGTTCAAACTTGGTTTAATTGATGTGTGGAGATGCCTTAATCCTAACAGTATTGACTATTCCTTTTTTCTGCAGCCAACAACTCATATAGCAGAATTGATTATGTATTAATCTCCAAAGAACATCTGCAACTTTGCTCCTCGGCGAGGATAGGGTCCATGTTGCTGTCAGACCATTCACCAGTCTTCTGCTCCATCCGCCCTTCACAAGGTTTGGGTAAGAAATCTGGTTGGAGGTTCAACGAGTCCATCTTGGATAATGCCACACATAAAAATAAAATATTGTCTCTTTTAAAAGAATACTTCCAAATTAACCTTACTTCTGACACTTCCCCGAATACCCTATGGGATGCCCACAAAGCTTATATAAGAGGACATTTGATAAGTCTTTGCTCTTATCTGAAGAAAGAGTCCGACAAAAAAATAGACTCCCTTCTCTCCAAGATTAATAATCTAGAGAAGACTCACAAAATTTCTTTACTGCAACTCCACTTATCTGAACTTCTTTTACTTAAAACAGAGCTAAAAAATGTACTAAATGAGCGCTCTGCGAAGTTCTTCTTAAGCTCACAGCAAAAGTTTTTTGCTCATGGCGACAAAGCAACAAAGTTTCAAATGCAAAGAATTAAACGTCGAAAATTGAACAGCTTTATACATAAAATTACCTCTCCAACAGGTTCAATGCTGCTCAAAACGGAAGAAATAGCAGAACAGTTTAAGCTGTACTACGAATCCCTGTATAACCTTCCCCCTACCCACCTTCCTAATCCAGGATTGGATAGGGAACAAAATATCTCTTCCTTCCTTAGCTCACTTCATCTTCCTACTCTTACAGAGAACCAGCATGACCAGTTGGCTGCTCCGTTTACCGTAGCGGACATTCAGGAAGTGATTAATTCTTCTCCAGTCGGGAAATGCCCCGGCCCAGATGGTTTACCTCTGTCATATTATAAAGCTTATTCTGATATTTTGTTTCCCCACCTACTCCCAATATGCAATAATGCTTTACATAACTCCCCTGTGTCATCTGATATGTCCAGAGCTACAATAACAATTATTCCCAAACCAGGCAAGGATCACTCAATCTGCTCAAACTACCGTCCTATATCTTTGCTTAACACTGACCTTAAACTACTGGCTAAAATGCTGGCTACCAGACTACAAAAATTACTCCCCTCCCTAATTCATCCAGACCAAGTCGGATTTGTTAAGGAAAGAGAAGGTAAGGATAATGTTATGAAAGTTCTAAATGCCTTGTACTTCTCCTCTTTCAAAAAAATACCTATAGTTCTCCTAGGTACCGATGCCGAGAAGGCGTTTGACAGAATAGACTGGTTATATATTAGTCTTACACTTGCCAAATTCAATATTCCTGTTCAATTTTCGAATGCAATCAGGGCTATGTATCACTCCTCCTCGGCATCGGTACTAGTCAATGATACCCTATCTTCCTGCTTCAGTATAAGGAATGGCACAAGACAGGGCTGCCCCCTTTCCCCGCTCATTTTCGTATTGGTTATGGAGACGCTTTTACAATCCCTGAGGCAGCAAACGGATATTATAAGACTCAGAGTGGGCGAGCAAGAAATCAAGTTGGCATCATTCGCTGATGATCTCTTGATCTGCACAACCAATCCGAAAAAATCTCTTCCTGCTATTCTATCATTGTTGGATTTATTTGGGTCACTCTCCAATTTTAAAGTAAACCCTGCTAAATCACAACTTATTCACAGTGGCTTTCCTCCCTCAACAATTAGGACTCTCAAGATCCAATCTCCCTTTGACTGGTCCACACAATTGTTGACGTATCTGGGAGTGAAAATCTCCCCTAACACTAAAGACCTATACAAACTGAATTTTATTCCACTTTTACGGTCGGTTATTGACCAGATGGACTCGTTGGACCTCCCTTTCCTGTCTTGGTTTGGCAGGAAAAACATGGTATCAGCCTTGATTCTACCCAAATTGACCTATGTCATGCAGGCTCTGCCTATCAAAATTCCGAAATCCTTCTTTAACAGATTTAACAAAGCAGTACGTAATTTTATTTGGAAGGGGCGTCGGCCTAGAATTGCATTGGACACTCTCACCAAACCAAAGAAGCTAGGAGGGATCAATCTCCCAGATCCTGAAATATACATGAAGGCCATACATCTAGCCAGAGTGGTTGATTGGATTAGAGCTGCCCCCCATAAATTTTGGGTTCAGATGGAAAGTAGCTTTCTCCCCTCCACTCCCAGAGCTGTTTTGCTTGCCAGAAAACCCTTTCCCCTTTCTCATCAAATCCAAAATCCCATGATAAGATGTTCATTAGCAGTTTGGGAATGGTTCTCCTCTCATAGTAGAATGCTTACTATGCCTTCTTTACTTCTGACTTTGGGAGATGTCATCGAATTAGCACCCTTAGATTTAAAGGAGACTTGTAACCCGGTGATTAGGCAGTCTAACTTACTCATCTCGGATGTCCTAAAAGAGAATGTTAATTTTCCTCCTCTTCCACTCCTTTTCAGCAGCCTGAAAGAGTCTATGTCTCTTTCATTTATACACAAATTTATTGTGTCTGAAGTGTCTTCGACAAAGAACCTTCCTAAGGTGCCACCTCTGTCCCCTTGGTTTGATGAGCTAATTGGATCTAAGCAAGCGCCTACTAGACTAATTTCATTCCTATATAAAAAGATTAAGTCCCCGGTGACTGATGTTAAACCAGCAATAGTGAGAGTCTGGGAAAAAGATCTCAATCGCTCCCTGACCCCCACTGAAATTAAGGTTATGTTTTCTGTTCCTCATAAAATTTTGAGGTGCGTCCGTGTCCAGGAAAATGGGTATAAAATTATGATGCGGTGGTACAAAACTCCAGAAAATATTGCACAATATTTCTCTAACGTTTCCGACTCCTGCTGGAGATGCAAATCCTCCAAAGGCACTTTTTACCACATATGGTGGGATTGCCCAATTATTCAAACGTGGTGGAATTCTATAATAGTTAAATGTAATAAAATTTGTGGCACTTCTTTAGTATGCTCTCCAGAACTGACCCTTCTTGGTTTGGGGCTGGATGGGATCCACAAGAAAGTCAGGTCCTTATTACTTATCCTTTTAGCCGCGGCTAGAATTTTAGTTGCTGCCGCTTGGCTTTCCACGGAGGCCCCGGAAGAGGCTAAATGGACACATAAAATAGACCAATTGTATAGACTGGAGGAACTCTCCCATTGGGAAACCCGCACTAGAAGCACTTTCCTGGACATGTGGGCTCCTTGGAAGGTATTTAGGGCTCTCCCTTGATACTTATTTTCCTAACTTCCTTTTCCCCCTACTACCTTCTCACCCTTTCTCTTATGTATAGGACATATAATTGACTTATTACCATTATCTGTTGCTGCATCATGTGAGCTATAATTTATACCTAGCCTGATTTATACCATTTGTTTTACTGTTTACTCAACTTCCCTTTCCCTTTTATGTGAATTTATGGCATTGTTACTTGAATGGAAATGTTATGCTGTGCTGGTATGACTTAATACCGTGTATTTTCATTTTGCACTTTTATATTGGCACTGTCTTACTGCCATTGCAATATGTTTATTATTATTTGAAAAACAATAAAATTGTTAATACAAAAAAAAAAAAAGAACTACCACTCCCTCCTTAAATGGCTCTAATAAGGATAGCACCTCTATAAGCCATGCAGCCTGGCCAACATTGGGGGCATATATATTGATGAAAGTGTAGATCTGGTTAGCTATGGATCCCTTGAGTAGCAGGTATCTACCTTCCTGGTCTTGGGTATGATACGAATAAGTAAATGGAGTATTTTTCCTAAACCCTATGCTTACACCCCTGGAGGCCGATGACCCTGAGCCGCAATGGTACCAGTCCGTAAATATGGAATTCTTAAGGTTCGGGTATTTGTCGAATTTGAAGTGGGTCTCTTGAAGGAATAAGATTGAACATTTTTCTTTTTTTAAGTATGAGAAGACTTGGCTTCGTTTAGAGGGGGAGTTGAATCCCTTCACGTTGAAGGCTGCAATATGAAGGTCATCCATGCCTCAAAGTGAAGGGATGTACGGCAAACATGCTTAATGTGGGAAGCATGAAACATGACAGTGTTAGAAAGGGGGCGCACTCAACCTCCAGGAGCGCAGCATCAGTTTGTCCCAAGAATCTTGGAAAAAGGCGTGTGTCCTGTACACAAAGAAAGGTACCTGATTGAAAAGCAAAAACAACAAAGGAAAGAAAAGTTAAATGGCAAACAACTGTAAAGAGAACACAATAAAGTGTATTGAACATATTATGGTAGAGTAATGAAACTCTTATCATCTAGGGGGGAGAGAGAAATATTCATCTTGCTATATCCTTCCCTAGAGCGAATTATTACCAGACCTAGGTTCGCATGTGGAAAGGCAACTATGTATGATCGCAATGTAAAAGCGAATAGCGCAATTCCCAATTATCGGGGCTTACGATTTAAGCCTAATCTGCAGGGGAATATCCAAGCGAACAAATACAACATACAGTTAGAAAATTCGGATGTGAGCATACGCATATTGTAGTGTACGTTAATATTACAATACTAATACAGCATGCAAATTGAACTAAGGCTATAAGGGTGTAGCTGAGCAGTTAACTGGAATGACGTCAGAAAATAATCGAAAGCTAACACCCGTAATTTGAGTTGTTCACTTATTTCGAACTCTGTAGTAGAACTGCAACTATATACTTATCAAAAAAGCCTTGAAGCACTAATAACGCAATTCTCATGTTTCGAGTCAGGGGATGTAAGCCTAAGTTGCGAAGGAATATCTGAGCGATCAGCTGAAATAACATAATAGAAAATTCAGATGCGAGCATTCACATAATGAAACGATCGCTGTCAAAAAGATTCTCATGCAGTGCTGCGAATTTATACTTATTAAGAGTGTCTTTCCCAGCGCATCAAACATAGTGAACCTGAACGAGGTGGACACAGTCATTCCTCTATCTCAAAGCGCCGTTCGTGACAAATGACTCCTTTCCATCTCTTGGGGTATGCGATTTCAACTTAAGCCGCAGGGGATTAACATAGCGGCTATAAAAAAAGTCGTAGAAAATAATCGGGTGAAAACACCCGCATATTATGGTGTTCACTAGAAGTTATTTCTACAACAGTCCTGCAAATGTATACTTATCAGGAAAAACTGGATTCAGTCGTCGATCAGAGGTAGTCTTCTCGGAGTGGCAACAGACATTCTTCTACCTCTCTGCGGTTTTGGAGTACGTGGAGGTTCCCAAGGGATGAGAGGCGGTAGGTCGGGCAGAGAGTTAGTGTTTTGGAGCACTTCCCAGTTTTCAATTGGCAACGGCTGAATTTGAAGCTGCGAGTAGATCTTTTCCAGGTCCTTAGGTGAAGAGACGAACAAGCGAAGACCGTCATGGGAGAATGAAAGATCGAAAGGGAAGGACCATCGGAACAATATCTTCTGTGAACGCAGCCAGTCCGTAAGTGGTTTCAGCGCTCTACGTTTGCGAAGAGTAGTTTGAGCTAGGTCTTGAAAAATCGCGATTTCATTGCCTTCCCACAGTAGTTCCGGGTTATTTCTAGCGCTAGAATGGATCGCTTCTTTGACTGGAAAATATAGGAATCTACATATAATATCTCGTGGAGATTCATTCGGAAGCGGCTTAGGTCTTAAAGCCCTGTGAGCTCTTTCGATTATGACCTAATGCGCTGTATCAGGGCCTAGTAACTGGAGGCAGATTTGCATCACTGTTTCTGAGATATCGCCCGAGCCCACAGATTCAGGGCTACCCCTAAACCGAAGGTTATTCCTTCGTCCCCTGTTTTCCTGATCCTCCGTGTAGAGCGAATTTATGTGGGCTTGATGTTCAGCCAGGTTAGCAGACACCTCTTTCTGATGCGCCACCATCTTATGCTGATTTTCCTCCAGGGTCTCTACTCTGGATCCAATGTGGCGAGTGTCACCCCTTATAGCCGCAAGTTCAGAGCTGAGAGGTTCCAGGGCTTCAGCAAGAGAGTCTTTGAGAAAGCTCCTGGAGATTGGAAGGGCGTCTGGGCTAAGGGAGGACTCCCTGCCTCCTTCAGCACCTAGCGGAGCTTGTTGTTTGCAGCCAGCAGCTTTCGGTGTTCCAGGCGCCATCTTAGCTTCTCTTGCCACATATGAAGCGGCAGCCTTCTTAATGAATTTATCAATTTCTCTGGGTTGAGTTGCCGTTTTGGTAGGACCGGAGTGTTCTGTGTTCTTTTGTCCACCAATTTTGACCATTTTCGGTCTGGTTAGCTTATGATAAAAGGCTTTGAAGGATATCTAAGTAGCGGAGCGACGCTTCACACAGCCATCCACTCTCGACATCGGCTCCCCCCCCAGCACCCTTTTTTTTAAGGAGGCATAGAAGTGGGATAGTTACGCTAAGAACGGCGTTATCGGCCCTGGCCATGTTGGTGGAGTACTCGAAACAGCCCAACAAGGAGCACAGGTCTCACATGGAGGCCCAGTCATTGGTGGTCCGCACTTTCTGCAGCA
Organism: Bufo gargarizans; assembly: GCF_014858855.1. NCBI lineage: Eukaryota > Metazoa > Chordata > Amphibia > Anura > Bufonidae > Bufo > Bufo gargarizans. Next base: position 668,366,160 of record NC_058081.1, read on the forward strand.
GCTCTGACATATCGGGTTAATTTTTAAGGAATCTCTGCACCACCAATTTCAGCACATGCGCCAGGCAACGGTTGTTCGTCAAACCGGCTAGTCCCACAGCTGCTACGAGATTTCGCCCATTATCGCACACCACCAAGCCGGGCTTGAGGCTCACTGGCACCAATCACTCATTGGTCTGTTGTTAAAGGCCCGTCCACAGCTCCTGCGCGGTGTAGGGTTTGTCCCCAAAACAGATAATTTTTAAAACTGCCTGCTGTCGTTTACCCCTGGCTGTGCTGAAGTTAGTGGTGAAGGTGTTACGCTGACCGGATGAGGAGCCTTTAGAGGATGAGGAATCGGAGTAGGAAGGCGAAGAAACAGGAGGCAAACTGAAGCACCCTGTAATCCTTGGTGGTAGAAGGGCATGCGCCAAACTGCTATCCGCCTCAGGTCCAGCCACCTCTGCACTTACCCAGTGTGCTGTTATTAGGATATAACGTCCCTGACCTTGCTTACTAGTCCACGTATCCGTACTGAGGTGCACCTTGCCACAGATGGTGTTGTGCAGTGCACACCTGATTTTACCCCTACTTGGTTGTCCAGGGAAGGGATGGCTTGCCTGGAAAAGTAGTAGCAGGTGGGCACGACGTACTGTGGGGCAGCCACTGTCATAAGACCTTTAAAACTATCCGTCTCAACCAGACGGAATGTCAGCAATTCAAATGCCAGTAATTTAGAAATGCTGGCATTCAGGGCTAGGGATCGCGGGTGGGTAGGGGGGTACTTGCTCTTCCTCTCCAGTGTTTGGGAAATGGAGAGCTGAACGCTTCCGTGGGACGTTGTGGAGATGCTTGGTGACCCAGGTGGTGGTGTTGCTGGCAGATCTTCTGTTTGCGGGGTGGCAGTTGGCACTGTCACTCCAGAGGTGGATGAAGAGGCCGAGACTGCAGCAGAAGGGGAAGCAGGTGTTGCCAAAGACCTTTCTTGGTTTTTGAGGCGTCTACTCCACTGCAGCTCGTGCTTAGCACTTAATTAAATTAAAGGTTTTTGCACCAAATGGCGGTATTTCAAATATTGGAATATAACCCCTGTATTTAAAGGGTGTATCTCACACGCCCTGATCCACACTAGGACGCTATCAAAGAATTGTGCCCAAAATGGCTTTATTTAAAAAAAACTGAATAGAAAGACAGTATGTTAAGGCGGTATCTCACAATGACATCTGCAGCAAAGGCTGTCAACAATATTTTTTTGCCCAAACGGTTGTTTGTTTAATAATTGAATTTGACAGCAGTATGTAAGCCTGTAATTTCACACAAGCTGATGCTGCAAGGCCTGAAAAATTGTGGAATCTGGCAAAAAAATGTGTTTTTAAAAATCAAGAAAATGATGGCTGCATTTCTGGCTTAAATTGCACACTGACTAATCCAGATGTTGTATATTGCTAAAACAATGTTTTTTTGTAACAGAGTATGAAAGCTCTGTATATTAAAGTTGAATTTAACACTTGCAGATCTGGAAAATAGTGGTTTTGGGCAAAAAAGTGTGTTTTTAAAACCCCAGAAAATGATGGCTGTATTTCTAGCTTAAATTACACACTGACTAATCCAGATGTTATATAATGCCCAAAAAGTTTTGTTTTTTTTGTAACAGAATATGAAAGCTCTGTATATTAAAGTTGAATTTCACACTTGCAGATCTGTAAAATAGCGGATTTTGCCCAAAAAGTGTGTTTTTAAAACCCAGAAAATGATGGCTGTATTTCTAGCTTAAATTGCACACTGACTAAGCCTGCAAATGCATGTTGTAAATTGCTAAAAAATTGGGATTTTCAATGTCCCAAAAGCTCAGATGCAGTGCTAGTGCACTGAGCTTGCATAAAATGGCCGCTACCGCCACCCACCTAACCGACTTTTTTTTTTTTTTTTTTTCGGTCACTGGGCTCAGGGCAGGATAAAAAAAATTGTGCCCTGCATCCACAAAACTCAATGTATGTAGATCGCTGAGTTAGATTCAGATTTTGAGCAAAGATTCAGTCCTATTCTCTCACTGAAATCACCAGCAGCATCCTCTCCCTACACTAAGCACAGCAGAGTGACGTGCAGCGCTACGTGACTCTAGCTTATATAGAGGCTGGGTCACGTGCTGCTCTGACCAATCACAGCCATGCCCTTAGTAGGTCAGACAGTTAACCGCTTGTTGATTGGCTTCTCTGCAGCCTTTCAAAAAGCGCCAAGAAAGCGCAAAATACCGAACCCGAACTTTTACTGAAATGTTTGGGTTCTGATCCGGGGTCCAAACATCCTAAAGTTTGGTACGAACCCGAACTTAACAGTTCGGGTTCGCTCAACCCTAGTTAAAATTAATCAATAACATAACAATATCTAAAAAAGAAAGCACACGTTAAAATGTAAATAGCAATGTTGATGAACAAATATGCCCTTGAGGCGACTTTTTTTGTTTTTTATGGAGGTCCAGCAACTCCTGGATCCCCTTATGATGCAGCTGCTCCAGCTGATGCACCTTCTTATCCAGATGCTGCTGCTGTAACCTCCTTTGCTGCTACCGTATTATATTTTGCTGGGCGCTGATCTCCAGCATTGCCCTTTGGTCAGCCTGCTGCTGATTATATAGTTTGTTAGTGATAGTTCGATATAGTAT